>NC_053389.1:842039361-842339361 GCF_905171765.1 Bufo bufo | reverse complement strand
AATACACAGGTGTTCTTGAATAGTAGCGTGAGCTCATTGGCTATATGTTGTCACATGGGGGGGCCGATCAGGGTATTTATATGTTTCAATGATCTTGTACTGGTATACTTGAGAAAGGCTACTGTGTAGCCGAAACGTCATACTTGTGTGTGCACTCTGGTCCCCAATAAAAGTCACACTGGACATGCTGCTGTGATATCTTCTGTTAACCTGGTGTAAACGCTGGGGGTCAGTCCACAGTCTGGTGTAAACGCTGGGGGTCAGTCCACAGTCTGGTGTAAACGCTGGGGGTCAGTCCACAGTCTGGTGTAAACGCTTGGGGGTCAGTCCACAGTCTGGTGTAAACGCTTGGGGGTCAGTCCACAGTCTGGTGTAAACGCTGGGGGTCAGTCCACAGTCTGGTGTATACACTGCAGCCAGTCAGTCTACAGTCTGGTGTACTCGCTGGGGTTCGTCAGTCCACAGTCTGGTGTAAACGCTGGGGGTCAGTCCACAGTCTGGTGTAAACGCTGGGGGTCAGTCCACAGTCTGGTGTATACACTGCAGCCAGTCAGTCTACAGTCTGGTGTACTCGCTGGGGTTCGTCAGTCCACAGTCTGGTGTACTCGCTGGGGTTCGTCAGTCCACAGTCTGGTGTAAACACTGGGGTCAGTCAGTCTACAGTCTGGTGTACTTGCTGGGGTCAGTCAGTCCACAGTCTGGTGTAAACACTGGGGTCAGTCAGTTCACAGTCTGGTATAAACACTGGGGTCAGTCAGTCCACAGTCTGGTGTACTCGCTGGGGTTCGTCAGTCCACAGTCTGGTGTACTTGCTGGGGTCAGTCAGTCCACAGTCTGGTGTAAACACTGGGGTCAGTCAGTCCACAGTCTGGTATAAACACTGGGGTCAGTCAGTCCACAGTCTGGTGTAAATACTGGGGTCAGTCAGTCCACAGTCTGGTGTAAATACTGGGGTCAGTCAGTCCACAGTCTGGTGTAAATGCTGGGATCCGTCAGTCCACAGTCTGGTGTAAACGCCGGGGTCGGTCAGTCCACTGTCTGGTGTAAACACCGGGGTCAGTCAGTCCACAGTCTGGTGTAAACACTGGGGTCAGTCAGTCCACAGTCTGGTGTAAACACTGGGGTCAGTCAGTCCACAGTCTGGTGTAAACACTGGGGTCAGTCAGTCCACAGTCTGGTGTAAATACTGGGGTCAGTCAGTCCACAGTCTGGTGTAAATACTGGGGTCAGTCAGTCCACAGTCTGGTGTAAATACTGGGGTCAGTCAGTCCACAGTCTGGTGTAAATACTGGGGTCAGTCCACAGTCTGGTGTAAACACTGGGGTCAGTCAGTCCACAGTCTGGTGTAAACACTGGGGTCAGTCAGTCCACAGTCTGGTGTAAACACTGGGGTCAGTCAGTCCACAGTCTGGTGTACTTGCTCGGTTAAGTAATTCCACAGTCTGGTGTAAACGCCGGGGTCAGTCAGTCCACAGTCTGGTGTAAACGCCGGGGTCAGTCAGTCCACAGTCTGGTGTAAACACTGGGGTCAGTCAGTCCACAGTCTGGTGTACTCGCTGGGGTTCGTCAGTCCACAGTCTGGTATAAACACTGGGGTCAGTCAGTCCACAGTCTGGTGTAAACACTGGGGTCGGTCAGTCCACAGTCTGGTGTAAACACTGGGGTCAGTCAGTCCACAGTCTGGTGTAAATACTGGGGTCAGTCAGTCCACAGTCTGGTGTAAACACTGGGGTCGGTCAGTCCACAGTCTGGTGTAAATACTGGGGTCAGTCAGTCCACAGTCTGGTGTAAACACTGGGGTCGGTCAGTCCACAGTCTGGTGTAAACACTGGGGTCGGTCAGTCCACAGTCTGGTGTACTTGCTCGGTTAAGTAATTCCACAGTCTGGTGTAAATACTGGGGTCAGTCAGTCCACAGTCTGGTGTAAACACTGGGGTCGGTCAGTCCACAGTCTGGTGTAAATACTGGGGTCAGTCAGTCCACAGTCTGGTGTAAATACTGGGGTCAGTCCACAGTCTGGTGTAAACACTGGGGTCAGTCAGTCCACAGTCTGGTGTAAACACTGGGGTCAGTCAGTCCACAGTCTGGTGTAAACACTGGGGTCAGTCAGTCCAGTCTGGTGTAAATTTGGGGGTAGCAGAGGAAGGAAACTGAAAGTAGATCATATAACAGGGGCAATGCAGAGCACTGACATTATTTGGCATTGTATCTGTAGGTAAAGGGGAGACCTGGTGTGGGAGAGGGTAGGGGGGACATAAAGGATCCGGTCTATGAGGGGAGGGAATAAAGATGGGAATTAGGAAATAACCTGCCAGGTGCTCTATGGGGGAAATGGGCAGAGGGAAGAAAGCACTATGTGGGTTAGAGAGTAAGGGGAGACAAAGGGGGCCTACTGACCACCGTAATTATCTCTATAACAGGGAAGACGATCTTTTTTTCAAGGACTCTGTATAGCGCCAGGAGTGAGCGGACTACACGTTCAGCAGCTGCTCACTCCTAGTTGATTCTTAGTTGAGCCTCCACAGTGACATTCAGATCTGCAGAGTCTGATTCCAATTTTGAACCTACAGATTTGGTGAAGGCCCCAGGGCATGAGACCCCAGTGCCATCCCTTTAATCTGGGCCTTGGTACTGATGAGGGTGGTCACGCACCCCTAAGGTCTGCTCTGAGTACAGCTCAGGAAACCCATCACCTAGTGTACGAAGCACATACTTTCATGACCTGTCCCTCATCATCAGTAGTGGGGTAGCACAAGAAGATATGAAGGCTGTGGTCATTCCCCACCGCAGACCTCATTCACATCAATCATCATGTGGAAGATTTCATGTCAGGAATTTTATTTGGATGGTTCAGGATTTATCAGGTAGGCTGAAGCTGCAGACCAGAGACGATGATCTTGGAGGAATCCAGCCTTGACGTCCACCACAGGTCATCAGGGAGGAGCAGGGTTTGCTCTTCACTAAGCAATCAGGAGCCACTGGGAGGACATTGACCAGTCTTCATTCTGGGAAGAAGACAAATCTCTACATTGCAAATTATCCTAATCATCTTCACCGTCACCAGTGCAATCATAAATGGAACCGAGAGCCCCGCTATCTCTCTGTAGTGGCCCCTGTAGTGGCCCCCTGTATATTGGCTATAGATTCATATGATACAGCCCCGCTATCTCTCTGTAGTGGCCCCTGTATATTGGCTATAGATTCATGTGATACAGCCCGCTATCTCTCTGTAGTGGCCCCTGTAGTGGCCCCCTGTAAATTGGCTATATATTCATATGATACACCCCGCTATCTCTCTGTAGTGGCCCCTGTATAATGGCTATAGATTCATATGATACACCCCGCTATCTCTCTGTAGTGGCCCCTGTAGTGGCCCTCTGTATATTGGCTATAGATTCATGTGATACACCCCGGTATCTCTCTGTAGTGGCCCCTGTATATTGGCTTTATATTCATATGATACAGCCCTGCTATCTCTCTGTAGTGGCCCCTGTAGTGGCCCCTGTATATTGGCTATAGATTCATGTGATACACCCTGGTATCTCTCTGTAGTGGCCCCTGTATATTGGCTTTATATTCATATGATACACCCCGGTATCTCTCTGTAGTGGCCCCTGTAGTGGCCCTCTGTATATTGGCTATAGATTCATATGATACACCCCGCTATCTCTCTGTAGTGGCCCCTGTAGTGGCCCTCTGTATATTGGCTATAGATTCATATGATACACCCCGCTATCTCTCTGTAGTGGCCCCTGTATATTGGCTATATATTCATATGATACACCCCGCTATCTCTCTGTAGTGGCCCCTGTATATTGGCTATATATTCATATGATACACCCCGCTATCTCTCTGTAGTGGCCCCTGTATATTGGCTATATATTCATATCATACACCCCGGTATCTCTCTGTAGTGGCCCCTGTATATTGGCTATAGATTCATATGATACACCCCGCTATCTCTCTGTAGTGGCCCCTGTAGTGGCCCCTGTATATTGGCTATAGATTCATGTGATACACCCCGCTATCTCTCTGTAGCGGCCCCTGTAGTGGCCCCTGTATATTGGCTATATATTCATATGATACACCCCGCTATCTCTCTGTAGTGGCCCCTGTATATTGGCTATAGATTCATATGATACACCCCGCTATCTCTCTGTAGTGGCCCCTGTAGTGGCCCCCTGTATATTGGCTATAGATTCATATGATACACCCCGCTATCTCTCTGTAGTGGCCCCTGTATATTGGCTATAGATTCATATGATACACCCCGCTATCTCTCTGTAGTGGCCCCTGTAGTGGCCCCTGTATATTGGCTTTATATTCATATGATACAGCCCTGCTATCTCTCTGTAGTGGCCCCTGTATATTGGCTATAGATTCATATGATACAGCCCCGCTATCTCTCTGTAGTGGCCCCTGTAGTGGCCCCTGTATATTGGCTATAGATTCATGTGATACACCCCGGTTTCTCTCTGTAGTGGCCCCTGTATATTGGCTATAGATTCATGTGATACACCCCGGTATCTCTCTGTAGTGGCCCCTGTATATTGGCTATAGATTCATATGATACAGCCCCGCTATCTCTCTGTAGTGGCCCCTGTAGTGGCCCCTGTATATTGGCTATATATTCATATGATACACCCCGCTATCTCTCTGTAGTGGCCCTTGTAGTGGCCCTCTGTATATTGGCTATAGATTCATATGATACAGCCCCGCTATCTCTCTGTAGTGGCCCCTGTATATTGGCTATATATTCATATGATACACCCCGCTATCTCTCTGTAGTGGCCCCTGTAGTGGCCCCTGTATATTGGCTATAGATTCATATGATACACCCCGGTATCTCTCTGTAGTGGCCCCTGTATATTGGCTATAGATTCATATGATACACCCCGCTATCTCTCTGTAGTGGCCCCTGTATATTGGCTATATATTCATATGATACACCCCGGTATCTCTCTGTAGTGGCCCCTGTAGTGGCCCTCTGTATATTGGCTATAGATTCATATGATACAGCCCCGCTATCTCTCTGTAGTGGCCCCTGTATATTGGCTATATATTCATATGATACAGCCCCGCTATCTCCCTGTAGTGGCCCCTGTATATTGGCTATAGATTCATATGATACAGCCCTGCTATCTCCCTGTAGTGGCCCCTGTATATTGGCTATAGATTCATATGATACACCCCGCTATCTCTCTGTAGTGGCCCCTGTAGTGGCCCTCTGTATATTGGCTTTATATTCATGTGATACACCCCGCTATCTCCCTGTAGTGGCCCCTGTATATTGGCTATAGATTCATGTGATACACCCCGGTATCTCTCTGTAGTGGCCCCTGTATATTGGCTATAGATTCATGTGATACACCCCGGTATCTCTCTGTAGTGGCCCCTGTATATTGGCTATATATTCATATGATACAGCCCCGCTATCTCTCTGTAGTGGCCCCTGTATATTGGCTATATATTCATATGATACACCCCGCTATCTCCCTGTAGTGGCCCCTGTAGTGGCCCCTGTATATTGGCTATAGATTCATGTGATACACCCCGGTTTCTCTCTGTAGTGGCCCCTGTATATTGGCTATATATTCATGTGATACACCCCGGTATCTCTCTGTAGTGGCCCCTGTATATTGGCTATAGATTCATATGATACACCCCGGTATCTCTCTGTAGTGGCCCCTGTATATTGGCTATAGATTCATATGATACAGCCTCGCTATCTCTCTGTAGTGGCCCCTGTATATTGGCTATAGATTCATATGATACACCCCGGTATCTCTCTGTAGTGGCCCCTGTATATTGGCTATAGATTCATATGATACAGCCCCGCTATCTCTCTGTAGTGGCCCCTGTATATTGGCTATAGATTCATATGATACACCCCGCTATCTCTCTGTAGTGGCCCCTGTATATTGGCTATATATTCATGTGATACACCCCGGTTTCTCTCTGTAGTGGCCCCTGTATATTGGCTATATATTCATGTGATACACCCCGGTATCTCTCTGTAGTGGCCCCTGTATATTGGCTATAGATTCATATGATACACCCCGGTATCTCTCTGTAGTGGCCCCTGTATATTGGCTATATATTCATATGATACACCCCGCTATCTCTCTGTAGTGGCCCCTGTATATTGGCTATAGATTCATATGATACACCCCGGTATCTCTCTGTAGTGGCCCCTGTAGTGGCCCTCTGTATATTGGCTATAGATTCATATGATACAGCCCCGCTATCTCTCTGTAGTGGCCCCTGTATATTGGCTATAGATTCATATGATACACCCCGCTATCTCTCTGTAGTGGCCCCTGTATATTGGCTATATATTCATGTGATACACCCCGGTTTCTCTCTGTAGTGGCCCCTGTATATTGGCTATAGATTCATATGATACAGCCCCGCTATCTCTCTGTAGTGGCCCCTGTATATTGGCTATAGATTCATATGATACACCCCGGTATCTCTCTGTAGTGGCCCCTGTATATTGGCTATAGATTCATATGATACACCCCGGTATCTCTCTGTAGTGGCCCCTGTATATTGGCTATAGATTCATATGATACAGCCCCGCTATCTCTCTGTTGTGGCCCCTGTATATTGGCTATATATTCATATGATACACCCCGGTATCTCTCTGTAGTGGCCCCTGTAGTGGCTCCTGTATATTGGCTATAGATTCATATGATACACCCCGCTATCTCTCTGTAGTGGCCCCTGTATATTGGCTATAGATTAATGTGATACACCCCGCTATCTCTCTGTAGTGGCCCCTGTATATTGGCTATATATTCATATGATACACCCCGCTATCTCTCTGTAGTGGCCCCTGTATATTGGCTATAGATTAATGTGATACACCCCGCTATCTCTCTGTAGTGGCCCCTGTATATTGGCTATATATTCATATGATACACCCCGCTATCTTTCTGTAGTGGCCCCTGTATATTGGCTATATATTCATGTGATACACCCCGGTTTCTCTCTGTAGTGGCCCCTGTATATTGGCTATAGATTCATATGATACAGCCCCGCTATCTCTCTGTAGTGGCCCCTGTATATTGGCTTTATATTCATATGATACACCCCGCTATCTCTCTGTAGTGGCCCCTGTATATTGGCTATAGATTCATATGATACAGCCCCGCTATCTCTCTGTAGTGGCCCCTGTATATTGGCTATATATTCATATGATACACCCCGGTATCTCTCTGTAGTGGCCCCTGTATATTGGCTATAGATTCATATGATACAGCCCCGCTATCTCTCTGTAGTGGCCCCTGTATATTGGCTATATATTCATATGATACACCCCGGTATCTCTCTGTAGTGGCCCCTGTATATTGGCTATAGATTCATATGATACACCCCGGTATCTCTCTGTAGTGGCCCCTGTATATTGGCTATAGATTCATATGATACAGCCCCGCTATCTCTCTGTAGTGGCCCCTGTAGTGGCCCCTGTATATTGGCTTTATATTCATATGATACACCCCGGTTTCTCTCTGTAGTGGCCCCTGTATATTGGCTATATATTCATGTGATACACCCCGGTATCTCTCTGTAGTGGCCCCCTGTATATTGGCTATAGATTAATGTGATACACCCCGCTATCTCTCTGTAGTGGCCCCTGTATATTGGCTATATATTCATATGATACACCCCGCTATCTTTCTGTAGTGGCCCCTGTATATTGGCTATATATTCATGTGATACACCCCCGCTATCTCTCTGTAGTGGCCCCTGTATATTGGCTATAGATTCATATGATACACCCCGGTATCTCTCTGTAGTGGCCCCTGTATATTGGCTATATATTCATATGATACACCCCGCTATCTTTCTGTAGTGGCCCCTGTATATTGGCTATATATTCATGTGATACACCCCCGCTATCTCTCTGTAGTGGCCCCTGTATATTGGCTATAGATTCATATGATACACCCCGGTATCTCTCTGTAGTGGCCCCTGTATATTGGCTATATATTCATGTGATACACCCCGCTATCTCTCTGTAGTGGCCCCTGTATATTGGCTATAGATTCATATGATACACCCCGGTATCTCTCTGTAGTGGCCCCTGTATATTGGCTATATATTCATATGATACACCCCGCTATCTTTCTGTAGTGGCCCCTGTATATTAGTTATTTATACATGTGATACAGCCCACTATCTGTCGTGGCCCCTGTAGTGTATATTAGCTATTTATGCATATCATACAGCCCCGCTATCTCTGTAGTGGCCCTCTGTATATTAGTTATTTATACATGTGATACAGCCCACTATCTGTCGTGGCCCCTGTAGTGTATATTAGCTATTTATGCATATCACACAGCCCCGCTATCTCTGTCGTGGCCCCTGTATATTGGCTATTTATGCATATCACACAGCCCCGCTAACTCACCTCCATAGCAGACGAAGGGCAGCCTCGCCCCGCAGCACTCCGAGCTCCAGGTGAAGTTCCTGCTGACGTCTCCTGAGATGATTACACAGAGTTTGGATAATGAACTATCGGGTTCCGATTCCCCCCAGGAGCTATACTGCCCCCAAGTGTGACCATCACTCCAGTACCAATAACCCCAAAAACGATTTCTTTTCAAGCCAAACCAGAAGCCATTATTAGGGATGTGGTTGGAGAGTAAGGAGGCCACCCTAGTCTGCTCGGTATAGGAGGATATGGTGGCCAGGTCAAGGTAGAACGTGCGGCAGAAGTTCCGGGATTCTGTCCAGGTCATTGGCATCTGCACCAAGTGAAGGTTACCTGGAGGGTAGAGTCACAATCACTGGTCAGTACTGGCCTCAACAGGTCTGCAGACAGACATGGTAGGTAGAAGTACAGAGTACCAGCAAAGATATGTCACACAGTAGTAATAGTCATCTGCTGGGGGTGGGCTAGACCCTGTGAGATGAAAAGTAGAAGAATATATCACAAATTATACCAAATGCACTAATATGTCCACTATGTAGTGTGATAAGTAATAGTAGTAGTATACACCATGTGAGGTGAGATAATAGTAATAGTAGTATATGCCATGGGAGGTGAGATAGTAGTAATAGTAGTATACACCATGAGAGGTGAGATAGTAGTAATAGTAGTATACACCATGAGAGGTGAGATAGTAGTAATAGTAGTATACACCATGTGAGGTGAGATAGTAGTAATAGTAGTATACACCATGAGAGGTGAGATAGTAGTAATAGTAGTATACACCATGAGAGGTGAGATAGTAGTAATAGTAGTATACACCATGAGAGGTGAGATAGTAGTAATAGTAGTATACACCATGAGAGGTGAGATAGTAGTAATAGTAGTATACACCATGAGAGGTGAGATAGTAGTAATAGTAGTATACACCATGAGAGGTGAGATAGTAGTAATAGTAGTATACACCATGAGAGGTGAGATAGTAGTAATAGTAGTATACACCATGTGAGGTGAGATAATAGTAGTATACACCATGAGAGGTGAGATAGTAGTAATAGTAGTATACACCATGTGAGATGACGCAGATAGTAGTAATAGTAGTGTACACCATGTGAGGTTAGGTAGTAGTAATAGCAGTAGTATACACCATATGATGTGAGGCAGATAGTAGTAGTATACAACATGTGAGGTGAGAAAGTAGTAATAGTAGTGTACACCATATGAGATGACGCAGATAGTAGTAATAGTAGTGTACACCATGTGAGGTTAGGTAGTAGTAATAGCAGTAGTATACACCATATGATGTGAGGCAGATAGTAGTAGTATACAACATGTGAGGTGAGAAAGTAGTAATAGTAGCATACACCATATGAGATGACGCAGATAGTAGTAGTAATAGTAGTAAATACAAAAAAAGACCATGTGTGGCCCTATGCCAAGACCTCCATAGATATTGTGGCTAAGTAGGGGCCAACTACACAAATACCCCAGTACAAGCTCACAGACATAGAACCAGACGAAAACGAGAGCTCACAAGGTACTCGTGTAAAATGTAATATTTTATTGAATTAATCTCACATATAAAAGGATATTGATGTTAAAAAGGTAAAAATAGTCACAGCAGAAACCCCCTCCCGGTAGCGCACACAGTACAGGGGTATATCGTAGATACACTGCTCTATAGTTGTAACAACAATCATTATACAGAAATGGAGGACACAGGCAACCGGAGTATCAAGAGGCAACCACCTCTCATACTGACCAGGATATCTACAACATGCTGCACCGAAAAACTCACCTAAAGGTGCGTGCAAACCAGGATGACGTTTCGGCGTGCCTTCGTCCAGGGGTAACGCCATCACTGTGAAACCTGATCCCCACCAATGAGATATGTGAAGATTAACCCCTTCCCGACACATGACGTACTACTACATCATGGGAACCACTGCGTTCCCACAATTTGACGTAATAGTACGTCATGGTGATCGCACAGGCACTGGAGCGGTGTGTGCGCGATCACTGCAGGGGTCCAGCAGTCCCTGGTAGCCGGGCCCCTGCTGTATCCGCCGGCATCGCTGTAAAAGCAGATGCCGGCGGATTAACCCCTTCTATGCCGCGGTCTGCAACATAGAAGGGGTTTGTGTCGGGTTATTGAGCGCATCGAGTCCCCGCGCTGCTGTGGCGGAGACCCAATTGGTGACTAGGCAGCCCAATGCCTTCTACGGGTGCCAAGGAGATCCAGCCTCAGGCTGGGTCTCCTAGGCAACCTGTCCAGCCTCAGGCTGGGTCTCCTAGGCAACCTGTCCAGCCTCAGGCTGGGTCTCCTAGGCAACCTGTCCAGCCTCAGGCTGGGTCTCCTAGGCAACCTGTCCAGCCTCAGGCTGGGTCTCCTAGGCAACCTGTCCAGCCTCAGGCTGGGTCTCCTAGGCAACCTGTCCAGCCTCAGGCCGGGTCTCCTAGGCAACCTGTGCAACCTGTCCAGCCTCAGGCCCGTCTCCTAGGCAACCTGTCCAGCCTCAGGCCGGTCTCCTAAGCAACCTGTCCAGCCTCAGGCCGGTCTCCTAAGCAACCTGTCCAGCCTCAGGCCCGTCTCCTAAGCAACCTGTCCAGCCTCAGGCCCGTCTCCTAAGCAACCTGTCCAGCCTCAGGCCCGTCTCCTAAGCAACCTGTCCAGCCTCAGGCCCGTCTCCTAGGAAACCTGTCCAGCCTCAGGCCCGTCTCCTAAGCAACCTGTCCAGCCTCAGGCCTGTCTCCTAAGCAACCTGTCCAGCCTCAGGCCCGTCTCCTAGGAAACCTGTCCAGCCTCAGGCCCGTCTCCTAGGAAACCTGTCCAGCCTCAGGCTGGGTCTCCCCTGTTAGTGTATGACTCAGTGTAGTACACTAACAGGCAATGCATTATAATACAGATGTATTGTAATGCATTGCAGAGGGGATCAGACCCCCTAAAGTGAACATCAGAAATAAAGTAAAGAAAAAAAATGTAAAAAAGTGTTTTTACTAAAATTAATAAAGTAATAAAATTTATAAAGTAAAAAAAGAAAAAAAAAAATATTAGGTATCGCCGCGTCCGTAATGACCAGCTCTATAAATATATCACATGATCCACCCTGTCCGATAAACACCATAAAAAAAGAAAAAACTGTAAAAAAAATGCCATTTTTGTCACCTTATATCACAAAAAGTGCAACACCAAGCGATCAAAAAGGCGTATGTCCCACAAAATGGTATCAATAAAACAATCCCCTCATCCCGCAAAAAATGAGCCCCTATCTAAGACAATCGGCCAAAAAATAAAAGAACTATAGCTCTCAGAACATAGAGACACTAAAACATATTTTTTGTTTGTTTCAAAACTGCTATTATTGTGCTAAAGTGAAATACATAAAAATATATATATACATATTAGGTATCGCCACGTCCGTAACAACCTTCTCTCTAAAAATATCACATGACCTAACCCCTCAGGTGAACACCATAAAAAAAACAAAAAAACAACTGTGTAAAAAAAAAAGCCATTTTTGTTACATCACAAAAATTGCAACAGCAAGTGATCAAAAAGGCATTAGCCCCCCCAAAATAGCACCAATCAGACCGTCACATCATCCCGCAAAAAAATCAGACCCGACCTAAGAGAATCAGTCAAAAAATAAAAAAGCTATGGCTCAGACTATGGATACACAAAAATATTATTTCGGTTTAAAAAATGCTATTATTGTGTAAAGCTTAAGCAAATAAGAAAAAGTAGACATTAGGTATCGCCACGCCCGTAACGATCTGCTCTATAAAAAAGTCACATGACCTAATCCCTCAGGTAAAAGCTGTAAAAATAAAAAAATAAAAACTGACAAAACAACCAATTTTTTTTGGTCACCTTGCCCCATAAGGTGTAATAATGAATGATCAAAAAATCATATGTACCCAAAAATGGTACCAATAAAAACGTCAACTCTTCCTGCAAAAAACAAGCCCCTGCACAAGACAATCATCAAAAAAAAATAAAAAATAGGGCGTTCAGAAAATGGAGATACAAAAACCAAATTTTTGTTTTCAAAAATTCTTTATTATGTAAAACTGAAACAAACATCATAGAAAGTAGACATATTTGATATCATTGCGTCCGTGACAACCTGCTCTATACAAATAGCGCATGATCTACCCGGTCAGATGAATGTTGTCACATCCTTTTTAAGAACAATGCTAGTCTATGGGGTTATTCACACTGCAGTTTTTGATGGCCAATGAATAACAGACGTCAATAAGCAGAAGATGTTCTATTTTGTCGGTTTTTATGGACTGACCGCTCCTGGACCATTTTTAACGTTCATTTCTCAGAAAGGCATCAATAAAAAAAATATATAATCTGTTAAAAACAAACTGTTTTTCTGTTTTTAACAGACGTCATTTTAATGTAGCCTACTACTACCACCACCACCACCACCGATAAGCATGGGGCCTCCAGACTCGGCCTGAACCTCCTCCTCAGGACATTACACTGACCGTTCTTACGTAAGCCTTCAACAGGGAGACTATTTTGAGTATCTTCTGTAGCATGTGGAGTTTTGTTGCCTCTGAGGGGGAAAAAAGAATGTGCCCCACTAGTAAGGGCAGTGACGAGAGAGAGGATTCAGCTGAAAGCCTTCTCTGGGGCTGCAAGGAGGAGGAGCAACGCTGTGACCTCTGGATCCATGGCACGGTGTCAGACTGACAGGTGACCTCCAGGTCATCCTGCTGTGACTAAGAGGAGGTGTGAGCCATCTGATCCACAATCTCATCCTCCTTGTCCTCAATAATGTGGGGCCAATTGGAAGCCAGGGAGGGAGAACTAACTAACTACTACCATTACCTAGGTCTTTAGTTTTGCACTCCAGAAATTGTATTGTGACGCCTATAAAATTAAAAATCACTTGTTTGGAACACAGATTATTAAACATTACTAGCAAAGTTGTAAGGTTTTTTCTGTAATTTAAAGACAGAGGCGTCATTACACACTGCGCACTGGTATTGACAATTTCCATTGGTAATACAGTGCTTGGAATACCGCGGTTATTACAGTAACACCTTCACTAATGCACAGGATCATTACCGGGGAAATGATATAGAAATGCTGTTATGGCAGCACATTCAGTAATAATCACAGCATCGGCAGCAGAATGTAGGCTATTAGAGTGCTGGCAATAAGCCCATGAACTGGAGAAGCTTTCTTTGGTTGTTCATACATGTAAATGTAAGCTTCTGCAGGATTTGGTAATGCATAGCAAGTTGTATGAAAACGGCTTTCTCTAATAAAACTCTGAAGTCTAACTAGTTATATCTCCAGATTCTCTTCTAATGGTGTCCCTACCACCTGGCTTGTGTCTACAAGTGTGTTTTGTCAGGTAGGCGTGGTAGGTAGTGCTGAAGTCTCCTCCCATACTGTGGGAGGTAGGTACTGTTGAGGCCCTCTCCACTTCAGCGCTACCTACCTCACACAGAAGTCTCCTCCCATACTGTGGTCTCTCCCATACTGTGTGAGGTAGGTACTGTTGAGGCCCTCTCCCTCCCTGTGTGTGGTAGGTAGCGCTGAAGTCTCCTCCCATTCTGTGGTCTCTCCTATACTGTGTGAGGTAGGTACTGTTGAGGCCCTCTCCCCTCCTGTGTGTGGTAGGTAGCGCTGAAGTCTCCTCCCATACTGTGGTCTCTCCCATACTGTGTGAGGTAGGTACTGTTGAGGCCCTCTCCCCTCCTGTGTGTGGTAGGTAGCGCTGAAGTCTCCTCCCATACTGTGGTCTCTCCCATACTGTGTGAGGTAGGTACTGTTGAGGCCTTCTCCCCTCCTGTGTGTGGTAGGTAGCGCTGAAGTCTCCTCCCATTCTGTGGTCTCTCCCATACTGTGTGAGGTAGGTACTGTTGAGGCCCTCTCCCCTCCTGTGTGTGGTAGGTAGCGCTGGAGTCTCCTCCCATTCTGTGGTCTCCTCCCATACTGTGTGAGGTAGGTACTGTTGAGGCCCTCTCCGCTCCTGTGTGTGGTAGGTAGCACTGAAGTCTCCTCCCATACTGTATTCTCTCCCATACTGTGTGTGGTAGGTAGCGCTGAAGTCTCCTCCCATTCTGTGGTCTCTTCCATACTGTGTGAGGTAGGTACTGTTGAGGCCCTCTCCCCTCCTGTGTGTGGTAGGTAGTGCTGAAGTCTCCTCCCATTCTGTGGTCTCTCCCATACTGTGTGAGGTAGGTACTGTTGAAGCCCTCTCCCCTCCTGTGTGTGGTAGGTAGCGCTGAAGTCTCCTCCCATTCTGTGGTCTCTCCCATACTGTGTGAGGTAGGTACTGTTGAAGCCCTCTCCCCTCCTGTGTGTGGTAGGTAGCGCTGAAGTCTCCTCCCATTCTGTGGTCTCTCCCATACTGTGTGAGGTAGGTACTGTTGAGGCCCTCTCCCCTCCTGCATGTGGTAGGTAGCACTGAAGTCTCCTCCCATTCTGTGGTCTCTCCCATACTGTGTGAGGTAGGTACTGTTGAGGCCCTCTCCCCTCCCGTGTGTGGTAGGTAGCGCTGAAGTCTCCTCCCATTCTGTGGTCTCTCCCATACTGTGTGAGGTAGGTACTGTTGAGGCCCTCTCCCCTCCTGTGTGTGGTAGGTAGCACTGAAGTCTCCTCCCATTCTGTGGTCTCTCCCATACTGTGTGAGGTAGGTACTGTTGAGGCCCTCTCCGCTCCTCTGTGTGGTAGGTAGCACTGAAGTCTCCTCCCATTCTGTGGTCTCTCCCATACTGTGTGAGGTAGGTACTGTTGAGGCCCTCTCCCCTCCCGTGTGTGGTAGGTAGCGCTGAAGTCTCCTCCCATTCTGTGGTCTCTCCCATACTGTGTGAGGTAGGTACTGTCGAGGCCCTCTCCCCTCCTGTGTGTGGTAGGTAGCGCTGAAGTCTCCTCCCATTCTGTGGTCTCTCCCATACTGTGTGAGGTAGGTACTGTTGAGGCCCTCTCCCCTCCTGCATGTGGTAGGTAGCACTGAAGTCTCCTCCCATTCTGTGGTCTCTCCCATACTGTGTGAGGTAGGTACTGTTGAGGCCCTCTCCCCTCCTGTGTGTGGTAGGTAGCGCTGGAGTCTCCTCCCATTCTGTGGTCTCCTCCCATACTGTGTGAGGTAGGTACTGTTGAGGCCCTCTCCGCTCCTGTGTGTGGTAGGTAGCACTGAAGTCTCCTCCCATACTGTGGTCTCTCCCATACTGTGTGAGGTAGGTACTGTTGAGGCCTTCTCCCCTCCTGTGTGTGGTAGGTAGCGCTGAAGTCTCCTTCCATTCTGTAGTCTCTCCCATACTGTGTGAGGTAGGTAGCGCTGAAGTCTCCTCCCATTCTGTGGTCTCTCCCATACTGTGTGAGGTAGGTACTGTTGAGGCCCTCTCCCCTCCCGTGTGTGGTAGGTAGCGCTGAAGTCTCCTCCCATTCTGTGGTCTCTCCCATACTGTGTGAGGTAGGTACTGTTGAGGCCCTCTCCCCTCCTGCATGTGGTAGGTAGCACTGAAGTCTCCTCCCATTCTGTGGTCTCTCCCATACTGTGTGAGGTAGGTACTGTTGAGGCCCTCTCCCCTCCCGTGTGTGGTAGGTAGCGCTGAAGTCTCCTCCCATTCTGTGGTCTCTCCCATACTGTGTGAGGTAGGTACTGTTGAGGCCCTCTCCCCTCCCGTGTGTGGTAGGTAGCGCTGAAGTCTCCTCCCATTCGGTGGTCTCTCCCATACTGTGTGAGGTAGGTACTGTTGAGGCCCTCTCCCCTCCTGTGTGTGGTAGGTAGCACTGAAGTCTCCTCCCATTCTGTGGTCTCTCCCATACTGTGTGAGGTAGGTACTGTTGAGGCCCTCTCCGCTCCTCTGTGTGGTAGGTAGCACTGAAGTCTCCTCCCATTCGGTGGTCTCTCCCATACTGTGTGAGGTAGGTACTGTTGAGGCCCTCTCCGCTCCTCTGTGTGGTAGGTAGTGCTGAAGTCTCCTCCCATACTGTGGTCTCTCCCATACTGTGTGAGGTAGGTACTGTTGAGGCCCTCTCCGCTCCTCTGTGTGGTAGGTAGTGCTGAAGTCTCCTCCCATACTGTGGTCTCTCCCATACTGTGTGAGGTAGGTACTGTTGAGGCCCTCTCCGCTCCTGTGTGTGGTAGGTAGCGCTGAAGTCTCCTCCCATACTGTGGTCTCTCCCATACTGTGTGAGGTAGGTACTGTTGAGGCCCTCTCCCCTCCTGCATGTGGTAGGTAGCACTGAAGTCTCCTCCCATTCTGTGGTCTCTCCCATACTGTGTGAGCTAGGTACTGTTGAGGCCCTCTCCCCTCCTGTGTGTGGAAGGTAGCGCTGAAGTCTCCTCCCATTCGGTGGTCTCTCCCATACTGTGTGAGGTAGGTACTGTTGAGGCCCTCTCCGCTCCTCTGTGTGGTAGGTAGTGCTGAAGTCTCCTCCCATACTGTGGTCTCTCCCATACTGTGTGAGCTAGGTACTGTTGAGGCCCTCTCCGCTCCTGTGTGTGGTAGGTAGCGCTGGTCTCCTCCCATACTGTGGTCTCTCCCATACTGTGTGAGGTAGGTACTGTTGAGGCCCTCTCCGCTCCTGTGTGTGGTAGGTAGTGCTGAAGTCTCCTCCCATACTGTGCGAGGTAGGTACTGTTGAGGCCCTCTCCGCTCCTGTGTGTGGTAGGTAGCGCTGAAGTCTCCTCCCATTCTGTGGTCTTTCCCATACTGTGTGAGGTAGGTACTGTTGAGGCCCTCTCCCCTCCTGTGTGTGGTAGGTAGCACTGAAGTCTCCTCCCATTCTGTGGTCTTTCCCATACTGTGCGAGGTAGGTACTGTTGACGCCCTCCCCTCCTGTGCGTGGTTGGTAGTATTGAGGTTTTCTGTGTGCAGCCAGTACGTTTAGGGTTTTGTGTACTTATTGTCCCACCCTAAAAATAGAGGAGGGGAAGACCACTGCGACACCTGTCCACACTACAGTTTCTCCCAAGTGGAGCAGGGATGACCACAAAGGTCAAGGTCTTCCAAAGATGGGGGCTCACACATGGAGAGAAGACAGTACAGAGCCAGAAGTCATGTGAGATGGAGAGAAGATGTGGGAGGAAGGACAAGGCTGATCCAACCAGATCGATAACAACCAACTGATGATTTAATGAAGAGAGTAAAGGAGGAAGAACAAGGCCACAGGATATGAGAAGACAACCAACTCACCAACCACTTCCCCACTGCTTTCACCTGTGGACCCCAGAGTAGTAGTAGACACAACATTATCTATAAAATAAAAAGATGCCTCATTAGAGATCTCCCAGAACCATGGGTGTGATGCATGTGGTCCACCATGCCCCTTCTGTGGGCCGCCAGCCATCTTTGGCACCCCCATATTAATGACTCCTGTCGTTCCAGTTCTTTAGAGAGGACGTGTGGCGCTCTCCGAATCTGAAATGACTGGCTTCTATAACTCATTATACATAGTCAACTTGAATCCTTTTCTCCAAGTGCCAGGGGACCACCACTCTCCAAATAGGTGGAAATTTGGGAAATGCGACCCCATTTGAAGATATCTATAGCATATGCTGTTAATATACTGCATCTCAGATGGGACTACCCCTTTACAATTTAATGCCCCCCTTAAGAAGCGTTAATTTTTAACGTAAATTTGTTTTCCCTTAGTCCTAACAGCAGCACAAGTGGGGAGTTCTCCCCTGTGAAACTAGTAGGACAGGTGGAATTTTTGATGACAAATTCCCTACCAAGCACTAATTAAATAATTAGCAAAAACCCACCCCTATAAAGGGCAGACTGCCCACATCCCAGTGCTTTATATCAAGTAGAAACTAAACAAGGGTGGGAAATTTGTGTGCTGCTATTAGGACTAAGGGAAAACAAATTCACGTTAAAAATTAACGCTTCCCTTATGTCCTAACCAGCAGCACAAGTGGGGACTTAGCAAGTAACACAAACAAATTAGGAGGGTCTCCTAAAAGGTACACAATACCGCTTTTTTTTTTTTTATGAGAGGGCGACAGACAGAATGGTGCGTCCGAATGCTACCCCCTCAGAGCGCCTAGAGCAGCGGTTCTAAACCTAGGGGGTCACGACCCCTTTGGGGGTTGATCGGCCCTTTCCGGGGGGTCGCCTGAGGCTTCCTATTGTGGGTCGCCCGCACAACGGCAGCGGCCCCTTATCCTCGCGCACAGGAAGTGATGTCCTATCACTGCCTGTGCTTGAAGGAGCCTGACGTCTGGACGGGTAAGTCGGGCCGGCTGTCTGCTGAGGTCCGAGTTTTTTCGTTAATGACACCGCCGCTGAGCACCACTGCCACCAATGATTTAATTGAGCCTGGCTAATTTTATTTTAATTATTTGGCTGAGCAAGGCTTAATTTATTTGGGGGACCCTGAGCACCATTGATTTATTTATTTGGGGGAAACCTGATGCACCACTGATTTATTTATTTGGGGGACCCTGAGCACCGATGATTTATTTATTTGGGGGACCCTGAGCACCGATGATTTATTTATTTGGGGGTACCCTGAGCACCGCTGATTTATTTATTTGGGGGACCCTGAGCACTTCTGATTTATTTATTTGGGGGGGACTTGAAGCACCACTGATTTATACACCATGCTTCAATACAAAATTTCATTTATTTGTAATTAGAAATAAATATTTGACAATATATAACATTTTGTCTTTGTGATTAATTACTCTGCTTTAATTATGTTCAATTTGTAGCGATAAAAATACAGCCTGCATATCAGATATTTACATTACAATTCATAACAGTAGCAAAATTAGTTATGACGTAGCAAGGAAAAAAATGTAATGGTTGGGGGTCACCACAACATGAGGAACTGTATTAAGGGGTCACGGCTTTAGAAAGATTGAGAACCACTGGCCTAGAGTCTAGGCAATAGTGTTTAACGAAAATGCTGTGGGAGCTCCAAGAAGCCGCAGCACAAATCTGTTCTAGCGGAACTAGACCTTTTTCCGCAAAGGAAGTCAATATTGCCCTCGTGGAGTGGGCGGTGACAAAAGATGGAGGAGCCAACCCTTGGGTTAGAAATGCTTCCCGGATTGCCTCTTTTACCCATCTACTTAGAGAGGGTTTGGAGGCTTTTAGACCTTTGCTTTTACCCGAGAAGGAGAGCAGAAGGTGCTCTGATTTTCTAAAGTCCGCAGTCCTGTTCAGGTAGATTTTGAGATTGTCCAAGGAGTGAAGGGCTTCCTCTTCAGGAGATGACTGAGTAGGACATAGGACCAGCAAAGAGATGGTCTGATTTCGGTAACCGAATGATGGAACTTTGGGAGCAAAGGTCGGTTAAAATCTCAACAGGACACAGTCATGGAGAAAGAGGGTATAAGGCTCAGCAGCCGCCAAGGCCTGTAACTCTCCAATCCTTTTGGCCGATGTTATGGCCAGTAGAAATGTGACCTTTAAAGATAGGAATCTAAGGTCTACATTCTCTAGGGGTTCAAAGGGGGGAGAGGATAGCCCCTTTAGAACAATGGATAAATGCCATTCAGGGATAGGTCTCAGGATTCTAGGTTTTAATCTTTCGGCTCCCTTGAGGAACCTCCTGAGTAGGGGGTCTTGAGATAATGGTCTACCTAAAGAGGCAGAGAGAGCACTGATGTGAACTCAGAGTAGACGGGCTTAGACCCTTGTCCAGGCTGTCCTGCAGGAATTGTAAAATAGCTGAAAGAGGAGAATCTGAGGGTACTACCTCGTTAACAGCACACCACTGAAGAAAGATCTTGTGAATTCTTGAGTACGCCTTGTTTGTAGACTCCGCACGGGAGTGTGAAATAGTTCTCAAGACCTCCGCAGAAAGCCCTCTAGCTTCTAGTAGGGGCCTGTCAATTACCAGGCTGTCAGATTGAGTTTCCTCAGATCTAGGCAGGGGCCTGTGTCCTGATACACAAAGTCCTACATTAGGGGAAGTCTCCAATATGTGCCCTGACTCATCTTCATGAGCTGGGTGAACCAAGACCTCTTCGGCCAAAATGGTATTATTGCAATGACCGGGTTCTGGTCTTGTTTGATTTTCGTCAATACCCTTGGTATCATGGAAAGTGGAGGGAATATGTATGCCAGCCTGAACCTCCATGGAATGGACAGGGCCTCTATCGCCAGAGGGTTGTCCTCCTTGTAGAGGGAGCAGAACTTGTCCACCTTTGCGTTCAACCGGGTCGCCATCAAGTCGATCTCTGGAGTGCCCCAACGTAGAGTGATCTGGGAGAAGATGTCTCTGTTCAGTGACCATTCACCTGGAACTGATAGACCCCGACTGAGTCAATCCGCAACTATGTTGAGATCTCCCCTGATATGAACCGCGGAAAGGTGGGATAGACTGAGCTCTGCCCAAGAGAGGATTAGACCAACTTCCCGGTGAAGAGGTCGAGATCTCGTACCTCCCAGTCTGTTGATATAAGAGACCACAGTCGTGCTGTCCGAACTGACTCTCACCGCCTTTCCGCGGATGAGAGGAGCAAAATAATAAAGAGCTAGACGTACGGCTCTTAGTTCTCTCATATTGGACGAGAGAAGCCTCTCCTGCGGAGTCCAGATACCCTGTACTGGACTGTCTTCCAGATGGGCTCCCCAACCTAGAAGGGAGGCGTCTGTGGTCAACGTGATCCAACGAGGTTGAATCAAGGACCTCCCATCTGATAGGTTCCTCCACCATTTGAGCGAGGACTGGACTTAGACAGGGAATGAGTCTTGTCCAACCCCTTGGGGTTGTGGTTTCAGACTGCTAACACTTCTTCTTGAAGTGGATGGAGGTGCCAAAGGGCCCAAGGAACTGCTTCTTGTTGTGCCTTTTCATAGGTAAATGCATTGATATCCAATTCATTATTGTCAAAATGGATGTTCATTGCCTTTAAGAGCCATGCTCGACTATAGTTGCAATTTTGTATGTCTTGAGTAGGCCAAATTAAGGTCACACAAAGGTTTATACTCTTCAGTGTTATTCTTCTCATGAATGTACCAGTCTGAGAAGAGGCCTCCTTGTTTACTTTTAAATTTATGACGGGAGAAAAAGATAAGCTCTATGAAGCTGGTGATAATTACCTATACAATTAGGCATTTATAAATGAAGCAAAATATATAATATGTATGTATTCATTTAATGAGCCTTAGTTAGTCCTTAGCATAAGACAATCAGTAGGACATATAAATATTTGTTTATATTATATTGTTATATGTTACGAAGACAACATGTATCCAGTATATTATATATATATGTCTCATTAGGGGAATATCTGTCTCAAGAAGAGTGTCTGTGAAGATGTGTGTTTTGTAACCGTTAATCACATCTTTGGTATGACAGAGGAGGTACTGATATCTCTGTGAGAAAACAAGGCTATTTACGATCCATAAATTAGCAGTGTGAGAAACTGTCAGAGAGACGCCTAGAGGTCTGTCTCTAATTGCTACAAGTGTCAGAATTAATCCCTATGGCTTTGAATTAAGGCTTCTAAGGTCAAAATGTATATTCAGACTTACATAAGTTAACCCTTTATACTATGATGCAGATAGCTTATACAGCAGTGCCACCTAGGTATCAGTAGGTGACATTACAACAGTAGCAAAAATGCATTCTGGGTAAGGTTATGATGTCACATTTTTATCAATGGTCACACCCATCCGACAATGATTGGAAGATCCAAACTAGGAAGGTGTGTCTAACTGATAAGTTTGTGATCATAAGCCATACACAGGAAGGAGAGAAAAGGAGAAAAGAAGGAAGGAGAGGAGAAGTTGAGGTTTATCAAGATGAAAGCCATGGTGAGATGTGCTATGATGGACCACCCAGCTTTCCTAGGAGCAGAAGTGAGATTCCTACTAGGACTTGGTAAGAGACACAGAAAATGATATTTCATTTTATTAAGACTAATCAGATAGTGTGGGTGAAATTATACCATCTAGATTGGCGAATAAATAAATAATTAAATTAATTGATCATCTCCATATTGAGATGTAGTCTTAGGATATTGTGAGGCTTCATTCTACCTGCAGAAGAATCTAGACTCATAATCTAGCAAAGCATTAAATGATTGCTTATATATATATATACAGTCATGTGAAAAAATTCGGACACCCTTTGAAAGCATGTGGTTTTTTGTAACATTTTTAATAAAAGGTTATTTCATCTCCGTTTCAACAATACAGAGAGATTAAAGTAATCCAACTAAACAAAGAAAACTGAAGAAAAGTCTTTTCAAGATCTTCTGTAAATGTCATTCTACAAAAATGCCTATTCTAACTGAGGAAAAAGATAGGACACCCTCACATGTATTCCCTCTTAAATTGGCTCAGATCTCACACAGGTATATCACACCAGGTGCACATAATTAGTAGATCGTTACTCTGCATGTTGAATGAGGCTTGCCCTATTTAAACCTCAGACATTTAGTTTGGTGTGCTCCTGACTGTTGAAGTGAGAGTGAGCACCATGGTGAGAGCAAAAGAGCTGTCAGAGGACTTCAGAAAAAAGATTGTAGCAGCCTATGAGTCTGGGAAGGGATTTAAAAAGATCTCAAAAGATTTTGAAATCAGCCATTCCACTGTCCGGAAGATAGTCTACAAGTGGAGGGCTTTCAAAACAACTGCCAACATGCCCAGGACTGGTCGCCCCAGCAAGTTCACCCCAAGAGCAGACCGCAAGATGCTAAAAGAGGTCTCCAAAAACCCTAAAGTGTCATCTCGAGAACTACAGCAGGCTCTGGCTACTGTTGATGTAGAAGTACATGCCTCTACAATCAGAAAGAGACTGTACAAGTTTAACTTGCATGGGAGGTGTGCAAGGAGGAAACCTTTGCTTTCCAAGAGAAACATCGAGGCCAGACTGACATTTGCCAGAGATAAAGTTGACAAAGACCAGGACTTCTGGAATAATGTTCTTTGGACAGGAGTCCAAAATTGAATTATTTGGACACAACAGCAGAGGACATGTTTGGCGTAAACCAAACACAGCATTCCAAGAAAAGAACCTCATACCAACTGTGAAGCATGGAGGTGGAAGTGTCATGGTTTGGGGCTGCTTTGCTGCAGCAGGACCTGGTCAGCTCACCATCATAGAATCCACGATGAATTCTACTGTGTATCAGAAGGTGCTTGAAGAACATGTGAGACCATCAGTTAGAAAATTAAAGCTGAAGCGGAACTGGACCATGCAACATGACAATGACCCAAAACATACTAGTAAATCAACCAAAGATTGGCTGAAAAAGAAGAAATGGAGAGTCCTGGAATGGCCAAGTCAAAGTCCAGATTTGAATCCCATTGAGATGCTGTGGGGTGACTTGAAAAGGGCTGTACGTGCAAGAAACCCCTCAAACATCTCACAGCTGAAAAAGTTCTGCATTGAGGAGTGGGGTAAAATTTCCTCAGACCGATGTCGAAGACTGGTAGATGGCTACAAGAACCGTCTCACTGCAGTTATTTTAGCCAAAGGAGGTAACACTCGCTATTAGGGGCAAGGGTGTCCTATCTTTTTCCTCAGTTAGAATAGGCATTTTTGTAGAATGACATTTACAGAAGATCTTGAAAAGACTTTTCTTCAGTTTTCTTTGTTTAGTCGGATTACTTTAATCTCTCTGTATTGTTGAAACGGAGATGAAATAACCATTTATTAAAAATGTTACAAAAAACCACATGCTTTCAAAGGGTGTCCTAATTTTTTCACATGACTGTATATATTGGTAGAACATTCTTCGCCAAGCTGTGATGGATTCCCACAGGGAAGATTTGTTTCAAATCCTTTCCATTTAAGATCCTAGATCCCTGTTATTTGTCTTAATAGTCTTACCAAAGTTATATATGTGAAAATAGTCCAGGATGAGGCGGAAGGACACAGTTATCTCTTCTAAGTTATATCCTTGAATGGATTTGCCCATGCCTGAAGTCATGTGATGTGACTTGGTTAGGGGGGGGGGGGGCAGAATGTATTTAGCATTCTATATTGATGTCTAGGATTAGACATGCCCATCCTGATATCATGAGGTTTTCTCTGAACAGAAGTAATGTATATAACTTATGTTCATATTTTGATATCCTAACCTTATAATAGCTTGTGTATAATGTGACAAGTTATTTCCACTCACCTGTATTGTTAAGCTTGTAATGCTTTATTTTAAAGGGACACTGACAGGGCCAATAAGCATATTGAGGTATATACAGTACAGACCAAAAGTTTGGACACACCTTCTCATTCAAAGAGTTTTCTTTATTTTCATGACTATGAAGGCATCAAAACTATGAATTAACACATGTGGAATTATATACATAACAAACAAGAGTGAAACAACTGAAAATATGTCATTCTAGGTTCTTCAAAGTAGCCACCTTTTGCTTTGATTACTGCTTTGCACACTCTTGATGAGCTTCAAGAGGTAGTCCCCTGAAATGGTTTTCACTTCACAGGTGTGCCCTGTCAGGTTTAATAAGTGGGATTTCTTGCCTTATAAATGGGGTTGGGACCATCAGTGGCGTTGAGGAGAAGTCCGGTGGATACACAGCTGATAGTCCTACTGAATAGACTGTTAGAATTTGTATTATGGCAAGAAAAAAGCAGCTAAGTAAAGAAAAACGAGTGGCCATCATTACTTTAAGAAATGAAGGTCAGTCAGTCAGCCGAAAAATTGGGAAAACTTTGAAAGTAAGGGCTATTTGACCATGAAGGAGAGTGATGGGGTGCTGCGCCAGATGACCTGGCCTCCACAGTCACCGGACCTGAACCCAATCGAGATGGTTTGGGGTGAGCTGGACCGCAGAGTGAAGGCAAAAGGGCCAACAAGTGCTAAGCATCTCTGGGAACTCCTTCAAGACTGTTGGAAGACCATTTCAGGGGACTACCTCTTGAAGCTCATCAAGAGAATGCCAAGAGTGTGCAAAGCAGTAATCAAAGCAAAAGGTGGCTACTTTGAAGAACCTAGAATGACATATTTTCAGTTGTTTCCCACTTGTTTGTTATGTATATAATTCCACATGTGTTAATTCATAGTTTTGATGCCTTCATAGTCATGAAAATAAAGAAAACTCTTTGAATGAGAAGGTGTCTCCAAACTTTTGGTCTGTACTGTATATGGCAGTACAGGTCTTATAATGGGTATTACAATCATCTAAGTATCCCCCCTGTCCACATTATACATACAGTAAACTTAAGTTTTATAACCTGCTCCAACGGTCTTCAATCTGCCCAAGGGGCGGCGTTTCACCTCTCTTGCGCCCAGCCAGCCTCCCCCAACTGCCGCTTTGAAGCGCCGCCCAGCTCATGAATATTCAGTTTGCTGGGCGGCTTCTGCGGTCCCCGCTCTGAAGCGCTGCGCTTAACAGTGCCCGGCGCATGCGCCGGATCTTGTGAAGTCCGGTACAGTAAGCGCCGCCCAGCTCATCAATATTCACTTCGCTGGGCGGCGCTTACTGTCCCCGACTTCACAAGATCCGGCGCATGCGCAGGGCACTGTTAAGCGCAGCGCTTCAGAGCGGGGACCGCAGAAGCCGCCCAGCAAACTGAATATTCATGAGCTGGGCGGCGCTTCAAAGCGGCAGTTGGGGGAGGCTGGCTGGGCGCAAGAGAGGTGAAACGCCGCCCCTTGGGCAGATTGAAGACCGTTGGAGCAGGTTATAAAACTTAAGTTTACTGTATGTATAATGTGGACAGATGATTGTAATACCCATTATAAGACCTGTACTGCCATATATATACACCTCAATATGCTTATTGACCCTGTCAGTGTCCCTTTAACGCTATATATATTCATTTGCATGTATCTTTGTGTTTATTTACTTATATATGTTTATAACCTTGTAACCAATAAATCTGCATATTTTTATAATACCTGTGTATTATTGTATAATGCAGAACTACATTTTATCATTAACATCATCTAACATCAAAAAGAACTTATTTATCTGAGGAAATAGTCGGACTCAGATGTGAATTGTATCAATTAGGTTGTCTACAATTCACCAGGTCATGATTTTAAGAATTTATGACAATTTTTATAAAAAAAAAAAATTATGATTAATAATTTTTATGACCATAATTAATAATTCTTAATTGAATTATTACCCACCGACATTCTGCAGATGCTGACATGTGGCCCAACATCTTCATAAGTGTTCTGATGGACACTCGACGAGGTGCCATGAGGAACTGAGCGTCTCTTATGACTCGATCTTTCCTCTCTAAGGAGAGAGAGCGTCATTCTTTGAGAATCCACTATAAACCCCAGGAATACCCTGGAAGTGGATGGCAGGATCTGGGACTTTTCCCAATTTATCAACCAGCCTAACCGCTGGAGAGTCTGAAGAGCCAGATCAAGATGGGTTTGCAGAACGTCTAGAGACGCGGCTTTTAAGAGTCAGTCGTCTAGATATGGCACGATTTCTAGTCCTTGAAGCCTGAGCTTGGCAACAACCAGAGCCACCTCCTTGGTAAAGGTGTGTGGAGCGGAAGAGATGCCAAAGGGTAGAACAGCAAACTGGTAATGGTTTACCACACCCTTTATGGAGACCACAACTCTTAGGAACTTTCGGTGAGTTGGATGAATAGGGACATGAAGATAAGCGTCCTTTAGATCTATGGTGACCATAAGGTCTCCGGGATTTAGAATGTTGATTAAGGAGCGGAGGGTCTCCATTCTGAAGCGCTTCTGCCTTATGAAGTGATTCAGATAGCACAGATCTATTATCATGCGCCAGTCTCCAGAAGGCTTTGGGACTAGAAAAATGGGGGAATACACCCCCCGTCCTTGTTCATGGGAGGGAACCTCCTCTAGGGCTCTTTTGTGAAGGTAAAGTAGGACCGCGTCCTCCAGGATCTTTTGTTTGGTTTGAGGTAGAGGTCGGGTTAACACAAACTTCTCCTGAGGGGGAGACACGAAATCTATCGTGTAGCCGGACAAAATTATATTTAGGACCCACTGATCCGGAATTTCTTGCAGCCAGGCTTGCTGAAAAAAACTTAAAGACCTCCGACCGGAGGAGAACTAACAAGTTGTGCATTGCACGGAGGGTCTGGAGGGGAAGGGGGAAGGTAAGCGGGAGAGTCATAGGTCCGCCTTGCGATCTCTGCCCCGACCACGACCGCGTCTGGAGGACCCCTGATGTCTCTAGGACCTAGAGAGGCCCTGGGGTCTTGTGTTCCCGGACCTGCTGCGGCCCCCGAAAGGACTGTTGAGGGAGATTTTTCCCTTTTTTGTCTGCCACGCTCCATGAGCTTGTCCAGCTCGGAACCAAATAGCCTCCCTGGTTCATAGGGCAGGCCACATAGATTAAACTAGGAGGCATGATCAGCGACCCAAGGGCGCAACCAGAGGGGTCTACGGCTGGCAGAAGAAAGCGCCATACTTTTCGCAGCCAGCTTTAAATACTGCGCAGAAGCATCGCATAAAAAGTCTGCTCCTAGCAGGAGGGTTTTAAATTGATCCAGAATGTCTGTTCTGGCCACTCCGGCCTCTAGGTCAGCATGAATTCTTAAGATGCGGGAGCGTACAAAGTCCGCGGTCTCAGAAGAGGCAACAGCCACCGACGCGGAGGCTGCCGCAGCAGAATAATTGCTCCTTAGGGTGCATTCAACCCTCCGATCTAACGGGTCATGGAGGTTACTACCGTCATCTGACGGGACTAGGGTCCTTTTAGACAATTTGGAAATCGCCATGTCGACCTTCGGAGGCGGTACCCAAAGGTCTGCCTCCGACTCATGGAGGGGAATCGTTAATTTCTAACGATAATTTGTTTTCCCTTAGTCCTAACAGTGGCACAAATGGGGGTATTCTGCCCCTGTGGACTGGTTAGGACAGGTGGAAGTTTAATGAACAAATAAAAAAACACCGGCATGCACACGCCCTCCCTGCCCCCAATAAAGAGGGGTGTGACCCTCCAAAGGATGTGTAATTACAAGTAGACAAACATAATCATAATAACATAGGGGGGGGAAATTTGTGTGCCACTGTTAGGACTAAGGGAAAACAAATTATCGTTAGAAATTAACGATTCCCTTACGTCCTAACCAGTGGCACAAATGGGGATTTAGCAAGTAGAAACCCCCATGGGAGGGTCCTCATGCCTGGCGGAAGATAACACTGTCCGGCCAAATGAGGAATAACTATGTATTCTGGTATCCACTCTATAGTGTGAGATAAAAGTGGAGTGAGAACTCCAAGAAGCTGACTTACAGATCACATCCAATGGGATCGAGCTTCTCTCTGCAAAAGAGGTGGCCACTGCTCGAGTAGAGTGGGCCCTTACAAATTCAGGGGGCTCCGAACCCCGAGACATATAAGACTCCCGAATTGCCTCTTTAATCCAGCGACTGATGGAGGGCTTAGAGGCTTTCCTCCCCTTATGGGTACCGGAAAAAAGGATAAGGAGGTTTTCATCCTTCCTAAATACCTTGGAGCGTTCCAGGTAAATCCTAAGACATCTCGCAATATCGAGGGTATGGAGCCCTCTTTCCTCAGAGGAGGGGGGTGGAGCCAAAGTTGGTAGGGAGATCACCTGATTAATATTGTCAAAGGAAGGAACCTTTGGGATGAAGGTAGGTAAAAATTTTAGAAGTACCCGATCCTGTAGGAACTTTGTATATGGCTCAAAGGCAGAAAAAGCCTGGAGTTCCCCAACTCGCTTTGCAGAGGTAACAGCTAACAAGAAGGTGATCTTCCAGGTCAGGAACCTGAATCCCGCCTCCTCTAGGGGCTCAAAGGGGGGAGATGATAACCCCCTGAGCACGACCGACAAATCCCAGGCCGGGATAGGTCTGATTACTGTAGGCTTTAATCTTGAGGCTCCCTTCAGGAATCTCTTGATAAGGGGGTCTTGAGAAATAGCTCTGTTGAGACAAGCAGAGATAGCTGAAATCTGCACTTTAAGGGTAGCTGGTGATAGCCCCCTGTCCAGACCGTCTTGAAGAAATTGGAGGATCATCGGGATGGAAGCTTCAGCGGATCTTTGCTGATGTCTTGTACACCAGGATGAAAAGATCTTCCAGATTCTGGAGTAGGCTTTATTAGTAGCTTCTGATCTGGAGTGCTCCAGGGTTCTCAAGACAGACCCCGATAGCCCTTCTATCCCTGGAAGGGACTGATCAACCTCCAGGCCGTCAGGTTGAACATTTGAAGGTTTGAGGAGACCTGGGTGCCCCCCGACACCAGTACTCTCTCTGGGGGAAGCCTCAGAAATTGACCCCGACTCATCTGTAAGAGTTGGGTAAACCAAGCTCTTTTCGGCCAGTATGGGATAATGGCGATAACTGACGCTTGGTCCTGCCTGATCTTCATCAAGACCCTTGGTATCAAGGAAATTGGAGGGAAGATGTAGGCCAGCCTGAACCTCCATGGGATTGACAGTGCATCTATTGCCACCGGGTTGTCCTCCCTGTAAAGGGAGCAATACTTCTCCACCTTGGTGTTGAACCTCGTTGCCATGAGATCGATCTCTGGCATGCCCCACCTGAGCGTTATCTCCTTGAAGACCTCTGGATGGAGTGACCATTCTCCGGTAGGAAGACCTCGGCTCAGACGATCCGCAATCACATTGTGAACTCCGCGAATGTGAACGGCTGATAAGTGGGTGAGGTTCAGTTCTGCCCAATCCAAAATCACACCTATCTCTCTCAGGAGACTTTGTGACCTCGTGCCTCCCTGCTTGTTGATATACAGTACAGCGGTCATGCTGTCTGACTGTACCTTTACTGCTTTCCCTCGAATGATGGGAGCAAAATGAAGAAGAGCTAGTCTGATTGCTCTGATCTCCAGGAGATTCGATGACAATAACCTCTCCTGAGGTGTCCAAGTTCCCTGGACTGTCTTGTCCTGAAGATGCGCACCCCAGCCTACTAGGGATGCGTCTGAAGTAAGTATGATCCAAGAGGGTTGGATCAGGGACTTGCCGTCCGTGAGGTGGGACCACCACCTCAGAGAGGATCGGACTTTGTAAGGCAGGGAGAGCACGGAATTGAGTCCCACCGGACTGTGATTCCACTTGGCTAGTACTTCTGACTGAAGCGGACGTAGGTGCCATAATGCCCAAGGTACCGCCTCTGCGGTTGAAGACATTAGTCCCAACATCCTCATCCACGTTCGAATCGTTACCTGTTTTGGTACAGAGAGAGAACGGGCTGTTTGTTGCACGGATTGCCTTCTTTCGGGAGTGAGATGAATTGTCATCCTGATTGAATCCACCATGAACCCCAGGAACCTTACCGAGGTGGCTGGTTGAAGTTGGGATTTGTCCCAATTGATTATCCATCCTAACTGATGTAGGAATGTAACAGCCTGTTGGATGTGTTGGGACAGGATCGCTTGGGAAGGAGCTCTGAGGAGCCAGTCGTCCAGGTATGGAACTATGCTCAGGCCCTGAAGCCTTAGAGCGGCCACCACAGAGACCACTACTTTGGTGAAAGTGTGTGGGGCTGAAGAAATTCCAAATGGGAGGGCCACAAACTGAAAATGTTTTAGGACCCCCCCGATGTTTACCGCGATCCTTAAGAATCTTCTGGACCCAGGATGGATGGGAATATGGAGATAAGCATCCTTGAGGTCTAAGGTTGCCAAGAAATCTCCCGGCATAAGAAGATTGGTCACTGACTGGATAGTTTCCATACGGAACTTCTTTTGTTTTATGAAACGGTTGAAGAACCTCAGATCTATAATCATCCTCCAACCTCCGGTATTCTTGGGTACCAGGAAAACTGGGGAGTAGATACCTGTTCCCCTCTCTTGGAGAGGAACCTCCTCTAAGGCCCCCTTCTGGAAGTATTCTAGCACGTAGCTCTCTAGAATCTTCTGTTTGTTGCTGGGAAGAAGCCTTGTCTGAACAAACTTATCCAGAGGCAAACTGCTCAAGTCTACAAGGTAGCCATGCGAAATTACACGCAGGACCCAACTGTCCTGGATATGATCCTGCCAACAAGGTAGAAAGTGCTGTAGGCGGCCGCCTACGGGAATGTGGGGAGAAGGGAGCCCGAGATCTCCAGTCAGGCCGGCTAAATACCAAGAGCCTCGAGGAGGCCCGCAATCAGAGCGCCGAGGACTTCTTGGGGGGTCTAGAACCCCGAGAGGATCTTCCTCCTCTACGGGAACCCCAATTCCTCTGGGGTCTGGGTTGCGGTTCCGCTCTGGAACTATACCCCCTGCCCCGACCACGAAAGGACTGCTGGGGAAGGGACTTTCCCTTCTTGTCCGACAGCCCCTCCATTATGTGGTCAAGCTCTGCACCAAAGAGTTTGCCGGGTTCATATGCCATGGCACAGAGGTTATGTTTTGAGGCCGTATCGGCCTTCCAAGGTTTCAACCAAAGCGGACGCCTGCCCGCGGTTGAAAGAGCCATGGTCTTGGATGCCAACTTCAGTTGTTGTGGAGCTGCGTCACACAAGAAGTCAATGGCTAGGCTGGCCGTCTTGCATGAGGCTAGAATGTCGTCCCTAGAGACCCCTTGGTCCAGGTCAGACTGGATTTGCGAAAATCTAGATCTTAGAAAATTCGCCACTTCGGACGAGGAAATTGCGACAGAGGCGGAAGCGGAGGCCGAGGAGTAAGTGCGCAGTCCGCCTTCCGGTCCATAGGGTCCAGCAAACTTGACCCGTCGTCTGAAGGGATCAGGGTCCTTCTGGATAACTTTGCTATAGCCATGTCCACTTTAGGGACAGGCCCCCAGGACGATACCTGATCCTCTTTAACCGGGAACACCGCCTTGAACCTTTTGGTCAACACTGGACCTTTCTCTGGCTTTCTCCACTCTGTTTTCATCAGAGATAGGAGAGAATCATCCGCTTTAAAGGCCCTAGGCCCCCTAGAGGCAGAGGATGAGGCTTCCCCCGGATCAACGTCCTGGTCCCCCGACCGGACGGATTTTAGTAGTCGCTGGGCCTTCTCCAGCGGGAAAAAATATGCGAAACCATCCTCCTCATCCGAGGAGGAAGAGGCTGAACCCTCTCTCGCCTCCTGAGCCCCTGAGACCTCCATAGCACGATGGGGGGAGGAGGGACGATGACGCTTGGAGACCAGGGCACTCTTCAATTCTTGTATGGAGGCGTTGACCTGGGACATGTTGGACTCCATGTACACCTTCACCCAGTCGACCACGTCGTGGACAGATGGCTCCAGCGGGGGGAGGGTCTTGGCCCTGCAGGATGGGCACCGGGAGAAATCATAAGAGTCCTCCAGGACAATCTGACAGTCATGGCACTGCAGGTGGCGCCTCTTGCCCGCGGACTTCCTGCCGGGCTCTCGCTCACCGTCACCGGTAGACGACATGGCTGAAAATTAAAAAGAGACATGAATTTAGCAAAATTCAAGAAGACAAGGCTTAATCGCAAGCTTTAGGATCTTTACCCAGAAGATCCTAGCAAGCTCAATATAAACAGCACAAAGAAGAATTTTCAGCACAGAGGTAACAACACTCTAGCACCAAAACCACACTCTAGGTTGACAGCAAGCTGCGCTCCAGGAGACTGAACCTGGAGCTTCATCCAGTTTAAATAGGGTTGTTGGCGCCAAAAGAGAAAGCCCCGCCCAAAAAACAACACTCTCTCCACCGAGGGATGGAGGAGTGCACCACCTGTCCCGTCCTGTCCGCAGGACAGAAAAAAACACACATCCTTTGGAGGGTCACACCCCTCTTTATTGGGGGCAGGGAGGGCGTGTGCATGCCGGTGTTTTTTTATTTGTTCATTAAACTTCCACCTGTCCTAACCAGTCCACAGGGGCAGAATACCCCCATTTGTGCCACTGGTTAGGACGTAAGGGAAACATTAGTTTAAACCTCTTGTTGAGGACTGGACCCTTTTCCGGGTGCTTCCACTCGGTAAGCATCAATCTCTTAAGGTTCTCGTCCACTTTGAAGGTCCTTAACCCCCTGGAGGTGGACGGCAGAGCTTCCCATTGCTCAACATCACGATCCCTTGACCGGATGGAGCGCAAAAGCCTTTGGGTTTTTTTCAGCTGGAAACAAGTACAGCGAGTCTTAATCATCCGAGGAAGAGGAGGAATGGTCGTCCACGGAGATAACGTCCTCTGCCATAGGCACCGGACCCGGTGAAGATACTCTTGCTCTCTTGGAGGCGAGGGCACTCTTGATTTTGGAAATTGAATTTCCCATAAAGTCTTTCATCCAGCCAAACATGTCGCTTATGGTGGGCTGCGACTGAGGAGGACGACACAGCGGACACCTATTATACTCATAGGAGTCTGGCATTGGCATCTCGCAAGAAGCGCAGACTAGATGTCTCTGCTTGTGGGAAGCTTTCCCACGCTGATCACCGTTAGGAGACGCCATCTAGAAAATAAACTTTAAACAGTTTTAGTAGTAGCAGTAGCCACAGAAGTGTAGCAATAGCTCTCTGCTCAGAAAGAGGAAGCGTTCCTCATATTGTGGGTTTATATAGGTGGACACACTCCACCTTCCTCCTTAGCTCCGCCCGCCGATAGCCCCGACTCAAAAACTAAATTTTCTCTTGATCCCACAGGAATATTAGGTTGATATAAACATATAAATAAATATGTATTAAAACAATGTAGCACCCGGGGCTCACTTACTAGTTCTACTCATCCATTTAGAAAACAGGACCGGCGTGAGACACGGAAGTCATCCATGACGTACTTCCTGCCGAGCACCGATCGCAGCGCAGAAGGAGCCGGCGATGGGACGCCGGCGGCCCGACACCAGCCCCTCCAGCAGGAGACAGAGCGCCGCGTTAGGCTCCGCCCCTCCAGCACGGACCGCCAAGCAAAGCGGCGGATCGCACGGACCAGCGACACAGTAAGGCTGGAGGGATAGGGAGTTGGTGAGGACGGAACCCTGGGCACCGGAGCTGGAACAAAACACTGATTAATGTGGTAGGAAAAATATATACAGGTCCTTCTCAAAAAATTTGCATATTGTGATAAAGTTCCTTATTTTCTGTAATGTACTGATAAACATTAGACTTTTCATATATTTTAGATTTATTACACACAACTGAAGTAGTTCAAGCCTTTTCTTGTTTTAATATTGATGATTTTGGCATACAGCTCATGAAAACCCAAAATTCCTATCTCTAAAAATTAGCATATTTCATCCGACCAATAAAAGAAGTGTTTTTAATACAAAAAAAGTCAACCTTCAAATAATTAAGTTCAGTTCTGCCCTCAATACTTGGTGGGGAATCCTTCTGCAGAAATGACTGCTTCAATGCGGCAATGTGGCATGGAGGCAATCAGCCTGTGGCCCTGCCGAGGTGTTATGGGGGCCCAGGATGCTTCCATAGCGGCCTTAAGCTCATCCAGAGTGTTGGGTCTTGCGTCTCTCAACTTTCTCTTCCCAATATCCCACAGATTCTCTATGGGGTTCAGGCCAATTGAGCACAGTAATACCATGGTCAGTAAACCATTTACCAGTGGTTTTGCACTGTGAGCAGGTGCCAGGTCGTGCTGAAAAATGACATCTTCATCTCCATAAAGCTTTTCAGCAGATGGAAGCATGAAGTGCTCCAAAATCTCCTGATAGCTAGCTGCATTGACCCTGCCCTTGATAAAACACAGTGGACTAACACCAGCAGCTGACATGGCACCCCAGACCATCACTGACTGTGGGTACTTGACACTGGACTTCAGGCATTTCCCTCTCCCCAGTCTTCCTCCAGACTCAGTCCACTGCTTCCGCAGGTCCCCCAAGGTCTGAAATCGGTCCTTCTCCACAATCTTCCTCAGGGTCCGGTCACCTCTTCTCATTGTGCAGCGTTTTCTGCCACACTTTTTCCTTCCCACAGAGGTGCCTTGATACAGCACTCTGGGAACAGCCTATTCGTTCAGAAATTTCTTTCTGTGCCTTACCCTCTTGCTTGAGGGTGTCAATGATGGCCTTCTGGACAGCAGTCAGGTCGGCAGTCTTACCCATGATTGTGGTTTTGAGTAATGAACCAGGCTGGGAGTTTTTAAAAGCCTCAGGAATCTTTTGCAGGTGTTTAGAGTTAATTAGTTGATTCAGATGATTAGGTTAATAGCTCGTTTAGAGAACCTTTTCATGATATGCTAATTTTTGGAGATAGGAATTTTGGGTTTTCATGAGCTGTATGCCAAAATCATCAATATTAAAACAAGAAAAGGCTTGAAGTACTTCAGTTGTGTGTAATGAATCTAAAATATATGAAAGTCTAATGTTTATCAGTACATTACAGAAAATAATGAACTTTATCACAATATGCGAATTTTTTGAGAAGGACCTGTATAAGAAAAAGAGAATATTCTATAAGGTAACAGGCCGCATCCTGACCCGTCCTACTGTCCACAGGGACAGCGAAAAAAAGCACTGTGAATGGGGCAGTCCGCCCTTTATAGGGGTGGGTTTTTACTAATTATTTAATTAGTGCTTGGTAGGAAATTTATTATCAAAAATGCCACCGGTCCTACTAGTTTCACAGGGGAGAACTCCCCACTTGTGCTGCTGGTTAGGACGTAAGGGAATAGTACAATCTAACAATATGCTAACAAAAAGCTTGCAAACCCCCAGTTTATACAGAACCACTTTACCTCCAGATGTGGTCTTGCCAAATGCTGAAGCCGTAGTTGGACCAGGAGAAAAGTTCTGACCTGATGCAGTTGAGTTTACTCCTGGACGGGCTGGACCATTCCCTGGGCCCATACCCGGCTGTGAGACGCCATAGCTAGAAGCTGAGCCAGTCGAGAAGCTGTCGGGTACTAGGTATGTGTTCATGTGCACAGTGGTGGACCCGATTGGCCATGAACAGCCTGACGGGAGGTCCGGAACCACAGAACCGCTTACTGAAGGGTTAAATGATGTGGGAAAAACAACGGGAGACAAAGAATCACATGAGTCATCTCTTGGTGTGCGGAACATTACATATATAGTGCATGGAGGCTCTGATGCTACATCCCAGTGGACGGAGCTTTATCTCTACGTCTAGAGAGTTTCCCTGGATGCAAACCCATTCATTCGTCCTGAACTTGGATACTCACATTTATAGCACACAAAGTAGTACTGAGCGCCACAGTCCGCGTCGCTCCACTTGCCCGAGCTTAGTCTCACGCAGGAGTTTACGCTTCGACTGGGCAGTCCAGAATTCCACTTTGTGTAGGAACCGCTCGCCCCATTACTCCATCGCCAATCACCAGCAGAACAGAGGTAGAGTCCAATCCAGACTTCGTTTGAGCCAGCTACTGCCATGACCGGCAGAATCTCCAAATCAGAGAGCGTGCTGACCAGGTCTGTGTACTGAGACTTACAGTAAGAGACCGCTTCCAGCCACGTGAGAGACTGCTTCACCAGGTAATACTGGGGAAAGGCAGCAGAAGCCACAGAGACTGCAGAAAGAAAATGGCGGTGTCAGGAGGCAGGGGATAGTAAGGAATAGAGACGGGAAGAGAGAGGTCAAGCAGAGGAGGCCCCAGAGACTGCAGAAAGAAGATGGAGGATGTTAGGAGGCCAAAGCTAGAAGTAAGGGAAGAGAGATTGGAAGTCTGGCAGAGGAGACGCCAGAGGCCAGCTAGGTCAAGAGGCCGAGGCTAGAAATAAGAAATAGGTAAGGAGAAGAGACAGAGGTTGGGGAGAGTAGGCAGAGACTGCAGAAAGACAATGGAGGTCAGAAATAAGAGGCTAGAAGTAAGGGATAGGTAAGGAAGATGGAGGTCAGGCAGAGGAGGCCTCAGAGGACAGCTAGAGGTCAGACTGGGGAGAGACGGAGGTCAGGCAGAGGAGGCCTCAGAGGACAGCTAGAGGTCAGACTGGGGAGAGATGGAGGTCAGGCAGAGGAGGCCTCAGAGGACAGCTAGAGGTCAGACTGGGGAGAGATGGAGGTCAGGCAGAGGAGGCCTCAGAGGACAGCTAGAGGTCAGACTGGGGAGAGATGGAGGTCAGGCAGAGGAGGCCTCAGAGGACAGCTAGAGGTCAGACTGGGGAGAGATGGAGGTCAGGCAGGACTACACCTTACACCCCTGAAAGCATAAACTACAATGAAGATTCCCTTCACAATTTAGAAATGAGTCAGGACCCAAGATTAGTGTCACATCAAGTGTAGATGATGCCGGACAAAATACTAATAGCAATGCTGCCTCTACCAGAAACCCTACCTGTGATCACTAGAGGGGCTGTACATGTTAGTGTGAGGGGGTGTAGTATCATCATGGAGGACAGGTCAGTACAAGAGAGGGGTGTAGTATCATCCTGGAGGACAGATCAGTACAAGAGAGGGGTGTAGTATCATCCTGGAGGAGGACAGATCAGTACAAGAGAGGGGTGTAGTATCATCCTGGAGGACAGATCAGTACAAGAGAGGGGTGTAGTATCATCTTGGAGGAGGACAGGTCAGCACAAGAGAGAGGTGTAGTATCATCATGGAGGAGGACAGATCAGTACAAGAGAGGGGTGTAGTATCATCATGGAGGACAGATCAGTACAAGAGAGGGGTGTAGTATCATCATGGAGGAGGACAGATCAGTACAAGAGAGGGGTGTAGTATCATGGAGGAGGACAGATCAGTACAAGAGAGGGGTGTAGTATCATCATGGAGGACAGATCAGTACAAGAGAGGGGTGTAGTATCATCCTGGAGGAGGACAGATCAGTACAAGAGAGGGGTGTAGTATCATCATGGAGGAGGACAGATCAGTACAAGAGAGGGGTGTAGTATCCTGGAGGACAGATCAGTACAAGAGAGGGGTGTAGTATCATCATGGAGGAGGACAGATCAGTACAAGAGAGGGGTGTAGTATCATCCTGGAGGACAGATCAGTACAAGAGAGGGGTGTAGTATCATCATGGACAGATCAGTACAAGAGAGGGGTGTAGTATCATCATGGACAGATCAGTACAAGAGAGGGGTGTAGTATCATCATGGACAGATCAGTACAAGAGAGGGGTGTAGTATCATCCTGGAGGAGGACAGATCAGTACAAGAGAGGGGTGTAGTATCATCCTGGAGGACAGGTCAGCAAAAGAGAGGGGTGTAGTATCATCCTGGAGGAGGACAGATCAGTACAAGAGAGGGGTGTAGTATCATCCTGGAGGAGGACAGATCAGTACAAGAGAGGGGTGTAGTATCATCCTGGAGGACAGATCAGTACAAGAGAGGGGTGTAGTATCATCCTGGAGGACAGATCAGTACAAGAGAGGGGTGTAGTATCATCTTGGAGGAGGACAGGTCAGTACAAGAGAGGGGTGTAGTATCATCCTGGAGGACAGATCAGTACAAGAGAGGGGTGTAGTATCATCCTGGAGGACAGATCAGTACAAGAGAGGGGTGTAGTATCATCTTGGAGGAGGACAGGTCAGTACAAGAGAGGGGTGTAGTATCATCCTGGAGGACAGATCAGTACAAGAGAGGGGTGTAGTATCATCCTGGAGGACAGATCAGTACAAGAGAGGGGTGTAGTATCATCTTGGAGGAGGACAGGTCAGTACAAGAGAGGGGTGTAGTATCATCCTGGAGGAGGACAGATCAGTACAAGAGAGGGGTGTAGTATCATCCTGGAGGACAGATCAGTACAAGAGAGGGGTGTAGTATCATCTTGGAGGAGGACAGGTCAGCACAAGAGAGAGGTGTAGTATCATCATGGAGGACAGATCAGTACAAGAGAGGGGTGTAGTATCATCCTGGAGGACAGGTCAGCACAAGAGAGAGGTGTAGTATCATCATGGAGGAGGACAGATCAGTACAAGAGAGGGGTGTAGTATCATCCTGGAGGACAGATCAGTACGAGAGGGGTGTAGTATCATCCTGGAGGACAGATCAGTACAAGAGGGGTGTAGTATCCTGGAGGACAGATCAGTACAAGAGAGGTGTGTAGTATCATCATGGAGGACAGATCAGTACAAGAGAGGGGTGTAGCATCATGGAGGACAGATCAGTACAAGAGAGGGGTGTAGCATCATGGAGGACAGATCAGTACAAGAGAGAGGTGTAGTATCATCCTGGAGGAGGACAGGTCAGTACAAGAGAGGGGTGTAGTATCATCCTGGAGGAGGACAGGTCAGTACAAGAGGGGTGTAGTATCCTGGAGGACAGATCAGTACAAGAGAGGGGTGTAGTATCATCCTGGAGGACAGATCAGTACAAGAGAGGGGTGTAGTATCATGGAGGACAGATCAGTACAAGAGAGGGGTGTAGTATCATGGAGGACAGGTCAGTACAAGAGAGGGGTGTAGTATCATCCTGGAGGACAGATCAGTACAAGAGAGGGGTGTAGTATCATCCTGGAGGACAGATCAGTACAAGAGAGGGGTGTAGTATCATCCTGGAGGACAGATCAGTACAAGAGAGGGGTGTAGTATCATGGAGGACAGGTAAGTACAAGAGAGGGGTGTAGTATCATCCTGGAGGACAGATCAGTACAAGAGAGGGGTGTAGTATCATCCTGGAGGACAGATCAGTACAAGAGAGGGGTGTAGTATCATCATGGAGGACAGATCAGTACAAGAGAGGGGTGTAGTATCATCATGGAGGAGGACAGATCAGTACAAGAGGTGTGTAGTATCATCCTGGAGGAGGACAGGTCAGTACAAGAGAGGGGTGTAGTATCATCCTGGAGGAGGACAGATCAGTACAAGAGAGGGGTGTAGTATCATGGAGGACAGATCAGTACAAGAGAGGGGTGTAGTATCATGGAGGACAGATCAGTACAAGAGAGGGCTGTAGTATCATGGAGGAGGATAGATCAGTACAAGAGAGGGGTGTAGTATCATCCTGGAGGAGGACAGATCAGTACAAGAGAGGGGTGTAGCATCATGGAGGACAGATCAGTACAAGAGAGGGGTGTAGTATCATCTTGGAGGAGGACAGGTCAGTACAAGAGAGGGGTGTAGCATCATGGAGGACAGATCAGTACAAGAGAGGGGTGTAGTATCATCCTGGAGGAGGACAGATCAGTACAAGAGAGGGGTGTAGTATCATCCTGGAGGACAGATCAGTACAAGAGAGGGGTGTAGTATCATGGAGGATAGATCAGTACAAGAGAGGGCTGTAGTATCATGGAGGAGGATAGATCAGTACAAGAGAGGGGTGTAGTATCATCCTGGAGGAGGACAGATCAGTACAAGAGGGGTGTAGTATCATCTTGGAGGAGGACAGGTCAGTACAAGAGAGGGGTGTAGTATCATCCTGGAGGACAGATCAGTACAAGAGAGGGGTGTAGCATCATGGAGGACAGATCAGTACAAGAGAGGGGTGTAGTATCATCTTGGAGGAGGACAGGTCAGTACAAGAGAGGGGTGTAGCATCATGGAGGACAGATCAGTACAAGAGAGGGGTGTAGTATCATCCTGGAGGAGGACAGATCAGTACAAGAGAGGGGTGTAGTATCATCCTGGAGGACAGATCAGTACAAGAGAGGGGTGTAGTATCATGGAGGATAGATCAGTACAAGAGAGGGCTGTAGTATCATGGAGGAGGATAGATCAGTACAAGAGAGGGGTGTAGTATCATCCTGGAGGAGGACAGATCAGTACAAGAGGGGTGTAGTATCATCTTGGAGGAGGACAGGTCAGTACAAGAGAGGGGTGTAGTATCATCCTGGAGGACAGATCAGTACAAGAGAGGGGTGTAGTATCATCCTGGAGGACAGATCAGTACAAGAGAGGGGTGTAGTATCATCATGGAGGACAGATCAGTACAAGAGAGGGGTGTAGTATCATCATGGAGGAGGACAGATCAGTACAAGAGAGGGGTGTAGTATCATCATGGAGGAGGACAGATCAGTACAAGAGAGGGGTGTAGTATCATGGAGGACAGGTCAGTACAAGAGAGGGGTGTAGTATCATCCTGGAGGACAGATCAGTACAAGAGAGGGGTGTAGTATCATCATGGAGGAGGACAGATCAGTACAAGAGAGGGGAGTAGTATCATGGAGGACAGATCAGTACAAGAGAGGGGTGTAGCATCATCATGGAGGAGGACAGATCAGTACAAGAGAGGGGTGTAGCATCATCATGGAGGAGGACAGATCAGTACAAGAGAGGGGTGTAGCATCATCATGGAGGAGGACAGATCAGTACAAGAGAGGGGTGTAGCATCATCATGGAGGACAGATCAGTACAAGAGAGGGGTGTAGTATCATGGAGGACAGGTCAGTACAAGAGAGGGGTGTAGTATCATCCTGGAGGACAGATCAGTACAAGAGGGGTGTAGTATCATCCTGGAGGAGGACAGGTCAGCACAAGAGAGGGGTGTAGTATCATCATGGAGGACAGATCAGTACAAGAGAGGGGTGTAGTATCATGGAGGACAGGTCAGTACAAGAGAGGGGTTTAGTATCATCCTGGAGGAGGACAGATCAGTACAAGAGAGGGGTGTAGTATCATCATGGAGGACAGATCAGTACAAGAGAGGGGTGTAGTATCATGGAAGACAGGTCAGTACAAGAGAGGGGTGTAGTATCATGGAGGACAGGTCAGTACAAGAGAGGGGTGTAGTATCATCATGGAGGACAGATCAGTACAAGAGAGGGGTGTAGTATCATGGAGGACAGGTCAGTACAAGAGAGGGGTGTAGTATCATCATGGAGGAGGACAGATCAGTACAAGAGAGGGGTGTAGTATCATCATGGAGGAGGACAGATCAGTACAAGAGAGAGGTGTAGTATCATCCTGGAGGACAGATCAGTACAAGAGAGGGGTGTAGTATCATCCTGGAGGACAGATCAGTACAAGAGAGGGGTATAGTATCATCCTGGAGGACAGGTCAGTACAAGAGAGGGGTGTAGTATCATCCTGGAGGACAGATCAGTACAAGAGAGGGGTGTAGTATCATCCTGGAGGACAGGTCAGTACAAGAGAGGGGTGTAGTATCATCCTGGAAGACAGATCAGTACAAGAGGGGTGTAGTATCGTCCTGGAGGAGGACAGATCAGCACAAGAGAGGGGTGTAGTATCATCCTGGAGGACAGGTCAGTACAAGAGAGGGGTGTAGTATCATCCTGGAAGACAGATCAGTACAAGAGAGGTGTAGTATCATCCTGGAGGAGGACAGGTCAGCACAAGAGAGGGGTGTAGTATCATCATGGAGGACAGATCACTGAGGAAAATAAATTGTCAGATGACATGCAGAATGCAAAAATAAATTCCCCAGTAAAAGTGTCCTGTCTGACCCAGGAAGAAGTACATCAGCGGCTTAAAAAGATTAAAATAGACAAATCGCCAGGACCGGATGGCATACACCCCCGTATCCTAAAGGAATTAAGTAATGTCATAGCCAGACTCTTATTTCTGATATTTGTGGACTCTATACTGACAGGGAATGTCCCACAGGATTGGCGCATAGCAAATGTGGTGCCAATATTCAAAAAGGGGCCAAAAACAGAGCCTGGAAACTATAGGCCGGTAAGTGTAACATCTGTCGTGGGTAAACTGTTTGAAGGTTTTCTGAGAGATGCTATATTAGAGCATCTCAACGGAAATAAGCAAATAACGCCATATCAGCATGGCTTCGTGAGGGATCGGTCATGTCAAACTAATTTAATCAGTTTCTATGAGGAGGTAAGTTCTAGACTTGACAGCGGCGAATCAATGGATGTCGTATATCTGGACTTCTCCAAAGCATCTGACACTGTACCACATAAAAGGTTAGTATATAAAATGAGAATGCTCGGACTGGGAGAAAACATCTGTATGTGGGTAAGTAACTGGCTGAGTGATAGAAAACAGAGGGGGGGTATTAACGGTACATACTCAGATTGGGTCACTGTCACTAGTGGGGTACCTCAGGGGTCAGTATTGGGCCCTATTCTCTTCAATATATTTATTAATGATCTTGTAGAAGGCTTGCATAGTAAAGTATCAATTTTCGCAGATGACACTAAACTGTGTAAAGTAATTTACACTGAAGAGGACAGTATACTGTATATATACACTACAGAGGACAGTATACTGTATATATACTACAGAGGACAGTATACTGTATATATACTACAGAGGACAGTATACTGTATATATACTACAGAGGACAGTATACTGTATATATACTACAGAGGACAGTATACTGTATATATACTACAGAGGACAGTATACTGTATATATACTACAGAGGACAGTATACTGTATATATACTACAGAGGACAGTATACTGTATATATACTACAGAGGACAGTATACTGTATATATACTACAGAGGACAGTATACTGTATATATACTACAGAGGACAGTATACTGTATATATACTACAGAGGACAGTATACTGTATATATACTACAGAGGACAGTATACTGTATATATACTACAGAGGACAGTATACTGTATATATACTACAGAGGACAGTATACTGTATATATACTACAGAGGACAGTATACTACTACAGAGGGATCTGGATAGATTGGAGGCTTGGGCAGATAAGTGGCAGATGAGGTTTAACACTGATAAATGTAAGGTTATGCACATGGGAAGGAAAAATGCAAGTCACCCGTACATACTAAATGGTAAAACACTCGGTAACACTGACATGGAAAAGGATCTAGGAATTTTAATAAACAGCAAACTAAACAGCAAAAACCAGTGTCAGGCAGCTGCTGCCAAGGCCAACAAGATAATGGGTTGCATCAAAAGGGGCATAGATTCCCGTGATATGAACATAGTCCTACCACTTTACAAATCACTGGTCAGACCACACATGGAGTACTGTGTACAGTTCTGGGCTCCTGTAAACAAGGCAGACATAGCAGAGCTAGAGAGGGTTCAGAGGAGGGCAACTAAAGTAATAACTGGAATGGGGCAACTACAGTACCCTGAAAGATTATCAAAATTAGGGTTATTCACTTTAGAAAAAAGACGACTGAGGGGAGATCTAATTAATATGTATAAATATATCAGGGGTCAGTACAGAGATCACTCCCATCATCTATTTATCCCCAGGACTGTGACTGTGACGAGGGGACATCCTCTGCGTCTGGAGGAAAGAAGGTTTGTACACAAACATAGAAGAGGATTCTTTACGGTAAGAGCAGTGAGACTATGGACTCTTTACTGTAAGAGCAGTGAGACTATGGACTCTATACTGTAAGAGCAGTGAGACTATGGACTCTTTACTGTAAGAGCAGTGAGACTATGGACTCTTTACTGTAAGAGCAGTGAGACTATGGACTCTATACTGTAAGAGCAGTGAGACTATGGACTCTATACTGTAAGAGCAGTGAGACTATGGACTCTATACTGTAAGAGCAGTGAGACTATGGACTCTATACTGTAAGAGCAGTGAGACTATGGACTCTTTACTGTAAGAGCAGTGAGACTATGGACTCTGTACTGTAAGAGCAGTGAGACTATGGACTCTTTACTGTAAGAGCAGTGAGACTATGGACTCTATACTGTAAGAGCAGTGAGACTATGGACTCTATACTGTAAGAGCAGTGAGACTATGGACTCTTTACTGTAAGAGCAGTGAGACTATGGACTCTGTACTGTAAGAGCAGTGAGACTATGGACTCTTTACTGTAAGAGCAGTGAGACTATGGACTCTATACTGTAAGAGCAGTGAGACTATGGACTCTATACTGTAAGAGCAGTGAGACTATGGACTCTATACTGTAAGAGCAGTGAGACTATGGACTCTATACTGTAAGAGCAGTGAGACTATGGACTCTTTACTGTAAGAGCAGTGAGACTATGGACTCTTTACTGTAAGAGCAGTGAGACTATGGACTCTATACTGTAAGAGCAGTGAGACTATGGACTCTTTACGGTAAGAGCAGTGAGACTATGGACTCTATACTGTAAGAGCAGTGAGACTATGGACTCTATACTGTAAGAGCAGTGAGACTATGGACTCTTTACTGTAAGAGCAGTGAGACTATGGACTCTATACTGTAAGATCAGTGAGACTATGGACTCTTTACTGTAAGAGCAGTGAGACTATGGAACTCTTTACTGTAAGAGCAGTGAGACTATGGACTCTATACTGTAAGATCAGTGAGACTATGGACTCTTTACGGTAAGAGCAGTGAGACTATGGACTCTTTACTGTAAGAGCAGTGAGACTATGGACTCTTTACTGTAAGAGCAGTGAGACTATGGACTCTTTACTGTAAGAGCAGTGAGACTATGGACTCTTTACTGTAAGAGCAGTGAGACTATGGACTCTATACTGTAAGAGCAGTGAGACTATGGACTCTTTACGGTAAGAGCAGTGAGACTATGGACTCTATACTGTAAGAGCAGTGAGACTATGGACTCTTTACGGTAAGAGCAGTGAGACTATGGAACTCTCTGCCTGAGGAGGTGGTGATGGTGAGTACAATAAAGGAATTCAAGAGGGGCCTGGATGTGTTTCTAGAGCGTAATAATATTACAGACTATAGCTACTAGAGAGGGGTCGTTGATCCAGGGAGTTATTCTGATTGCATGATTGGAGTCGGGAAGAAATTTTTTATTCCCCTAAAGTGGAGAAAATTGGCTTCTACCTCACAGGGTTTTTTGCCTTCCTCTGGATCAACTTGCAGGATAACAGGCCGAACTGGATGGACAAATGTCTTTTTTCGGCCTTATGTACTATGTTACTATGTTAGATCAGTACAAGAGAGGGGTGTAGTATCATGGAGGACAGGTCAGTACAAGAGAGGGGTGTAGTATCATCCTGGAGGACAGATCAGTACAAGAGAGGGGTGTAGTATCATCCTGGAGGACAGATCAGTACAAGAGAGGGGTGTAGTATCATCCTGGAGGACAGATCAGTACAAGAGAGGGGTGTAGTATCATCCTGGAGGACAGATCAGTACAAGAGAGGGGTGTAGTATCATCATGGAGGACAGATCAGTACAAGAGAGGGGTGTAGTATCATCATGGAGGACAGATCAGTACAAGAGAGGGGTGTAGTATCCTGGAGGACAGGTCAGTACAAGAGAGGGGTGTAGTATCATCCTGGAGGAGGACAGATCAGTACAAGAGAGGGGTGTAGTATCATGGAGGACAGATCAGTACAAGAGAGGGGTGTAGTATCATGGAGGACAGGTCAGTACAAGAGAGGGGTGTAGTATCATCCTGGAGGAGGACAGATCAGTACAAGAGAGGGGTGTAGTATCATGGAGGACAGATCAGTACAAGAGAGGGGTGTAGTATCATGGAGGACAGGTCAGTACAAGAGAGGGGTGTAGTATCATCCTGGAGGACAGATCAGTACAAGAGAGGGGTGTAGTATCATCCTGGAGGACAGATCAGTACAAGAGAGGGGTGTAGTATCATCATGGACAGATCAGTACAAGAGAGGGGTGTAGTATCATCATGGAGGAGGACAGATCAGTACAAGAGAGGGGTGTAGTATCATCATGGAGGACAGATCAGTACAAGAGAGGGGTGTAGTATCCTGGAGGACAGATCAGTACAAGAGAGGGGTGTAGTATCCTGGAGGACAGGTCAGTACAAGAGAGGGGTGTAGTATCATCCTGGAGGAGGACAGGTCAGTACAAGAGAGGGGTGTAGTATCATCCTGGAGGACAGATCAGTACAAGAGAGGGGTGTAGTATCATCCTGGAGGACAGATCAGTACAAGAGAGGGGTGTAGTATCATCCTGGAGGAGGACAGGTCAGCACAAGAGAGGGGTGTAGTATCATCATGGAGGACAGATCAGTACAAGAGAGGGGTGTAGTATCATGGAGGAGGACAGATCAGTACAAGAGAGGGGTGTAGTATCATCATGGAGGACAGATCAGTACAAGAGAGGGGTGTAGTATCATCATGGAGGAGGACAGATCAGTACAAGAGGGGTGTAGTATCATCATGGAGGACAGATCAGTACAAGAGAGGGGTGTAGTATCATCATGGAGGAGGACAGGTCAGCACAAGAGAGGGGTGTAGTATCATCATGGAGGACAGATCAGTACAAGAGAGGGGTGTAGTATCATCATGGAGGAGGACAGGTCAGCACAAGAGAGGGGTGTAGTATCATCCTGGAGGACAGATCAGTACAAGAGAGGGGTGTAGTATCATCATGGAGGAGGACAGATCAGTACAAGAGAGGGGTGTAGTATCATCATGGAGGAGGACAGGTCAGTACAAGAGAGAGGTGTAGTATCATCCTGGAGGACAGATCAGTACAAGAGAGGGGTGTAGTATCATCATGGAGGAGGACAGATCAGTACAAGAGAGGGGTGTAGTATCATCATGGAGGAGGACAGATCAGTACAAGAGGGGTGTAGTATCATCCTGGAGGACAGATCAGTACAAGAGGGGTGTAGTATCATCCTGGAGGACAGATCAGTACAAGAGAGGGGTGTAGTATCATCCTGGAGGACAGATCAGTACAAGAGAGGGGTGTAGTATCATCCTGGAGGACAGATCAGTACAAGAGAGGGGTGTAGTATCATCCTGGAGGAGGACAGATCAGTACAAGAGAGGGGTGTAGTATCCTGGAGAATAATAGGTTAATAGATTTTGGGAGGTTAGTGTTCGGGGCTTGTACTCACTCAGCCAGCAGACACACACAGCTCTGCTCAGCGACATGTCGGACTCCTCTCAGCAGCGCTCACCTCTCTACTCAGTCTGGATTTCACCTGGTGGCTTTGAATAAGCAATCAGCAGCAGGTGGCCGGGTAAGCAAATGAAGCCCGAGCCCGCACCTGCCCCGATTAACACCTGGCCTCCGACAGAAGCGCCCCCCCCCCTCCCCCCCCTACCAAACATTCACAACCGGGCAGTAACTTATCAGCATCTACAAACAATCCATGACTACCACCACCATCATCCTCCACACAGAGGTCCCATCCTCTGCCTTCCCCACCTCACTCCTGGCCAATATCCATGATTCCTGCCATCATCCTCCACACAGGGGCCCCATCCCCATGAAATCTGGGCCCAGAAATACAGCAGAAAACCAGACACAGATGTAATTAAAGGTTACATTTTATTTTAAAAAAAACAAAAAAACAATACAATTGGCAGTGATGGTTAGAAAAGCGGGGTGCAGGGAGTATTAGGGGGAACAGTGGAAGAGCTTGGATTCTTGTCACTCAGAGTCCTGCTCATCTTTTACCAGCAGCTTCTTCCCTTTTTTGGGTTTGATATCATCCCGACATTTCCTACATTTCAGGGTCCTGCAGAGGGGAAAGGACAGTGAGGTCTCCAGGTCACCAGCATATCACAGGCAAGATCAGACCATCAGTATGGAGAAGAACCAGAGGACAGAGAGGTCTCCAGCACATGACAGGTGAGATCAGACCATCAGTACGGAAAAGAACCAGAGGACAGAGGTCTCCAGGTCACCAGCATATCACAGGTGAGATCAGACCATCAGTATGGAGAAGAACCAGAGGACAGAGAGGTCACCAGCATATGACAGGTGAGATCAGACCATCAGTACGGAAAAGAACCAGAGGACAGAGGTCTCCAGGTCACCAGCATATGACAGGTGAGATCAGACCATCAGTACGGAAAAGAACCAGAGGACAGAGGTCTCCAGGTCACCAGCATATGACAAGTGAGATCAGACCATCAGTACGGAGAAGAACCAGAGGACAGAGGTCTCCAGGTCACCAGCATATGACAAGTGAGATCAGACCATCAGTACGGAGAAGAACCAGAGGACAGAGGTCTCCAGGTCACCAGCATATGACAGGTGAGATCAGACCATCAGTACGGAGAAGAACCAGAGGACAGAGGTCTCCAGGTCACCAGCATATCACAGGTGAGATCAGACCATCAGTATGGAGAAGAACCAGCGGTCTCTGGGTCACCAGCACATGACAGGTGAGATCAGACCATCAGTACGGAGAAGAACCAGAGGACAGAGGTCTCCAGGTCACCAGCATATCACAGGTGAGATCAGACCATCAGTATGGAGAAGAACCAGCGGTCTCTGGGTCACCAGCACATGACAGGTGAGATCAGACCATCAGTACGGAGAAGAACCAGAGGACAGTAAGGTCTCCCGGTCACACTACCCGCATGAACACATCCTTTTACTCACAGTATCTGCTGATCGACCTTGTCCTGTAGCTCCAGGGCATCATTTATCTTCTTCAGCATCTCGTAGCGCTCACGACCCTTCACCTACAGACACAGAAGCAGAATTGGGAACATGACAGACCAGGTGCAACATGGACAGACACATGGACACGATTTTACCTGGAGGGTGAAGGTCTCCTCTTCATTAAGATCCTTCTTCTTCTTGGGAAGAGCAGCATCCGAAACAGGCGAGCCCTGCACAGCTGAAATCAGATAATTGTGATGTGTCAGTTGACATCACCCCCACCAGCCAGGCACCATGTCCACCCTGCTTTACTCCCCCACCTCTCTTCAAACTGGTCTTCAGCTCCTTCTTCAAGCAATTTTCCTCCTCTGTCCTGCGATCTCTTCCAGGACAAGCACAGATACGAACCTCAAAGCAGCGACGTCCCAGGAGGTAGCCCCTTAAAGAGAGAAGGTTACCCTGTAAGTCGGGAGATTACCATGAATAACACAGATTGAGGAAAATAAGACCAGAGGAAGCAAAAGACACCAAGATGACGACGACGACCGGGAGCTGCGGGGATACAGGAGAGCCACCAAGAAGATGGCCGGGAGCTGCAGGGATACCAGAGAGCCACCAAGAAGATGGCCGGGAGCTGCAGGGATACCAGAGAGCCACCAAGAAGATGGCCGGGAGCTGCAGGGATACCAGAGAGCCACCAAGAAGATGGCCGGGAGCTGCAGGGATACCAGAGAGCCACCAAGAAGATGGCCGGGAGCTGCAGGGATACCAGAGAGCCACCAAGAAGATGGCCGGGAGCTGCAGGGATACCAGAGAGCCACCAAGAAGATGGCCGGGAGCTGCAGGGATACCAGAGAGCCACCAAGAAGATGGCCGGGAGCTGCAGGGATACCAGAGAGCCACCAAGAAGATGGCCGGGAGCTGCAGGGATACCAGAGAGCCACCAAGAAGATGGCCGGGAGCTGCAGGGATACCAGAGAGCCACCAAGAAGATGGCCGGGAGCTGCAGGGATACCAGAGAGCAACCAAGATGATGGCCGGGAGCTGCAGGGATACCAGAGAGCCACCAAGATGATGGCCGGGAGCTGCAGGGATACCAGAGAAAGCAGGAGAGCCACCAAGATGATGGCCGGGAGCTGCAGGGATACCAGAGAAAGCAGGAGAGCCACCAAGATGATGGCCGGGAGCTGCAGGGATACCAGAGAAAGCAGGAGAGCCACCAAGATGATGGCCGGGAGCTGCAGGGATACCAGAGAAAGCAGGAGAGCCACCAAGATGATGGCCGGGAGCTGCGGGGATACAGGAGAGCCACCAAGAAGATGGCCGGGAGCTGCAGGGATAAGGGAGAGCCACCAAGAAGATGGCCGGGAGCTGCGGGGATACAGGAGAGCCACCAAGAAGATGGCCGGGAGCTGCGGGGATACAGGAGAGCCACCAAGAAGATGGCCGGGAGCTGCGGGGATACAGGAGAGCCACCAAGAAGATGGCCGGGAGCTGCGGGGATACAGGAGAGCCACCAAGAAGATGGCCGGGAGCTGCGGGGATACAGGAGAGCCACCAAGAAGATGGCCGGGAGCTGCGGGGATACAGGAGAGCCACCAAGAAGATGGCCGGGAGCTGCAGGGATACAGGAGAGCCACCAAGAAGATGGCCGGGAGCTGCGGGGATACAGGGGATACAGGAGAGCCACCAAGAAGATGGCCGGGAGCTGCAGGGATACAGGAGAGCCACCAAGAAGATGGCCGGGAGCTGCGGGGATACCACGTGTGGAATATCCACTGCAGGGAGCTGCTCACACATTGGCTACTTACTCTTTAGACTCCAATGTAATGATGGTCATGATTGCCCGCCGGTTCATGCCGCCCATACAGGAACTGTTACACATGTAGTTCAGGAGGAGAACCGTGAACTCACAGCCCACCTGTGGACGGGGAGAGCAGTGGGTCAGTACACAACGTGGTGGCGGAAGAGGTCAGTGCCCTCTGCAGAAGCGGTCCGTACCTGTGGCTCCTCATATGACACGCAGACACTGTGCCGCCCATTGGTGTCCTCCGCGTAACACGCCCGAGAGTTGCCTTCTACACGGATCAGGTGATTTCTGGGAGCAGAGTCTGAAGAGAAGCCAAATATTGTGAGCGCACTGCGACATTCAGCACGGCCCACCCCTCATATATACACAGCACCCCTATATATCTGCACGGCCCACCCCTCATATATACACAGCACCGCTATACATCAGCACGGCCCACCCCTCATATACACACACAGCACCGCTATATATCTGCACGGCCCACCCCTCATATATACACACACAGCACCCCTATATATCTGCACGGCCCACCCCTCATATATACACACACAGCACCCCTATATATCTGCACGGCCCACCCCTCATATATACACACACAGCACCCCTATATATCTGCACGGCCCACCCCTCATATATACACACACACAGCACCCCTATACATCTGCACGGCCCACCCCTCATATATACACACAGCACCCCTATACATCTGCACGGCCCACCCCTCATATATACACACAGCACCCCTATATATCTGCACGGCCCACCCCTCATATATACACACAGCACCCCTATACATCTGCACGGCCCACCCCTCATATATACACACAGCACCCCTATATATCTGCACGGCCCACCCCTCATATACACACAGCACCCCTATATATCTGCACGGCCCACCCCTCATATATACACACAGCACCCCTATATATCTGCACGGCCCACCCCTCATACCGTCATCTACACCGAGCACCCCTATATATCTGCACAGCCCACTCCTCATATATACACAGCACCCCTATATATCTGCACGGCCCACCCCTCATATATACACACAGGACCCCTATATATCTGCACGGCCCACCCCTCATATACACACAGCACCCCTATATATCTGCACGGCCCACCCCTCATACACAGCACCCCTATATATCTGCACGGCCCACCCCTCATATACACACACAGCACCCCTATATATCTGCACGGCCCACCCCTCATATACACACAGCACCCCTATATATCTGCACAGCCCACCCCTCATACCGTCATCTACACCGAGCACCCCTATATATCTGCACGGCCCACCCCTCATATATACACACAGCACCCCTATATATCTGCACGGCCCACCCCTCATATATACACAGCACCCCTATATATCTGCACGGCCCACCCCTCATATATACACACAGCACCCCTATATATCTGCACGGCCCACCCCTCATATATACACAGCACCCCTATATATCTGCACGGCCCACCCCTCATATATACACACAGCACCCCTATATATCTGCACGGCCCACCCCTCATATATACACACAGCACCCCTATATATCTGCACGGCCCACCTCATATACACACAGCACCCCTATACATCAGCACGGCCCACCCCTCATATATACACAGCACCCCTATATATCTGCACGGCCCACCCCTCATATATACACAGCACCCCTATATATCTGCACGGCCCACCCCTCATATACACACAGCACCGCTATACATCAGCACGGCCCACCCCTCATATATACACAGCACCCCTATATATCTGCACGGCCCACCCCTCATACCGTCATCTACACCGAGCACCCCTATATATCTGCACGGCCCACCCCTCATACACAGCACCCCTATATATCTGCACGGCCCACCCCTCATATATACACACAGCACCCCTATATATCTGCACGGCCCACCCCTCATACACAGCACCCCTATATATCTGCACGGCCCACCCCTCATATACACACAGCACCCCTATACATCTGCACGGCCCACCCCTCATATATACACACAGCACCCCTATACATCTGCACGGCCCACCCCTCAAATATATACACACAGCACCCCTATATATCTGCACGGCCCACCCCTCATATATACACACAGCACCCCTATATATCTGCACGGCCCACCCCTCATATATACACAGCACCCCTATATATCTGCACGGCCCACCCCTCATATATACACAGCACCCCTATATATCTGCACGGCCCACCCCTCATATATACACACACAGCACTCCTATATATCTGCACAGCCCACCCCTCATATATACACACAGCACCCCTATATATCTGCACGGCCCACCCCTCATATATACACACTGCACCCCTATATATCTGCACGGCCCACCCCTCATACCGTCATCTATACACAGCACAGCCCTCATACTATATATACCCCCAGCAGTGTACACAGCACAGTCCTCATACTATATATACCCCCAGCAGTGTACACAGCACAGTCCTCATACTATATATACCCCCAGTATACACAGCAGTCCTCATACTATATATACCCCCCCAGCAGTGTACACAGCACAGCCCTCATACTATATATATACACCCCCCCAGCAGTATACACAGCACAGCCCTCATACTATATATATATACCCCCCCAGCAGTGTACACAGCACAGCCTTCATACTATATATACCCCCCCAGCAGTGTACACAGCACAGCCCTCATACTATATATACCCCCAGCAGTATACACAGCACAGTCCTCATACTATATATACCCCCCAGCAGTATACACAGCACAGCCCTCATACTATATATACCCCCAGCAGTATACACAGCACAGCCCTCATACTATATATACCCCCCCAGCAGTATACACAGCACAGCCTTCATACTATATATACCCCCCCAGCAGTGTACACAGCCCTCATACTATATAGACCCCCAGTATACACAGCAGTCCTCATACTATATATACCCCCCCAGCAGTGTACACAGCACAGCCTTCATACTATATATACCCCCCCAGCAGTATACACAGCCCTCATACTATATATACCCCCAGTATACACAGCAGTCCTCATACTATATATACCCCCCCAGCAGTATACACAGCACAGCCCTCATACTATATATACCCCCAGCAGTATACACAGCACAGCCCTCATACTATATATACCCCCCCAGCAGTATACACAGCACAGCCCTCATACTATATATACCCCCCAGCAGTATACACAGCACAGCCCTCATACTATATATACCCCCAGCAGTATACACAGCACAGCCCTCATACTATATATACCCCCCAGCAGTGTACACAGCACAGCCTTCATACTATATATACCCCCCAGCAGTATACACAGCACAGTCCCCATACTATATATACCCCCCCAGCAGTGTACACAGCACAGCCCTCATACTATATATACCCCCAGTATACACAGCACAGCCCTCATACTATATATACCCCCCAGCAGTGTACACAGCACAGCCCTCATACTATATATACCCCCAGCAGTGTACACAGCACAGTCCCCATACTATATATACCCCCCCAGCAGTGTACACAGCACAGCCCTCATACTATATATACCCCCAGTATACACAGCAGTCCTCATACTATATATACCCCCCCAGCAGTGTACACAGCACAGCCCTCATACTATATATACCCCCAGCAGTATACACAGCACAGCCCTCATACTATATATATATACCCCCCCAGCAGTGTACACAGCACAGCCTTCATACTATATATACCCCCCCAGCAGTGTACACAGCACAGCCCTCATACTATATATACCCCCAGCAGTATACACAGCACAGTCCTCATACTATATATACCCCCCCAGCAGTGTACACAGCACAGCCTTCATACTATATATACCCCCCCAGCAGTGTACACAGCACAGCCCTCATACTATATATACCCCCAGCAGTATACACAGCACAGCCCTCATACTATATATACCCCCCCAGTATACACAGCACAGCCCTCATACTATATATACCCCCAGCAGTATACACAGCACAGCCCTCATACTATATATATACCCCCCCAGCAGTATACACAGCACAGCCTTCATACTATATATACCCCCCCAGCAGTGTACACAGCACAGCCCTCATACTATATATACCCCCAGCAGTATACACAGCACAGCCCTCATACTATATATACCCCCAGCAGTATACACAGCACAGCCCTCATACTATATACCCCCCCAGCAGTATACACAGCACAGCCCTCATACTATATATATACCCCCCCAGCAGTATACACAGCACAGCCTTCATACTATATATACCCCCCCAGCAGTGTACACAGCACAGCCTTCATACTATATATACCCCCAGCAGTGTACACAGCACAGCCCTCATACTATATATACCCCCAGCAGTGTACACAGCACAGTCCTCATACTATATATACCCCCAGTATACACAGCAGTCCTCATACTATATATACCCCCCCAGCAGTGTACACAGCACAGCCCTCATACTATATATACCCCCCCAGCAGTGTACACAGCACAGCCTTCATACTATATATACCCCCAGCAGTGTACACAGCACAGCCCTCATACTATATATACCCCCAGCAGTGTACACAGCACAGTCCTCATACTATATATACCCCCAGTATACACAGCAGTCCTCATACTATATATACCCCCCCAGCAGTGTACACAGCACAGCCCTCATACTATATATATACACCCCCCCAGCAGTATACACAGCACAGCCCTCATACTATATATATATACCCCCCCAGCAGTGTACACAGCACAGCCTTCATACTATATATACCCCCCCAGCAGTGTACACAGCACAGTCCTCATACTACACTGCTCAAAATAAAGGGAACACAAAAATACCACATCCTAGATCTGAGTTAATTAAATATTCTTCTGAAATACTTTGTTCTTTACATAGTTGAATGTGCTGACAACAAAATCACACAAAAATTTAAAAATGGAAATCACATTTTTCAACCCATGGAGGTCTGGATTTGGAGTCACACTCAAAATTAAAGTGGAAAAACACACTACAGGCTGACCCAACTTTGATGTAATGTCCTTAAAACAAGTCAAAATGAGGCTCAGTAGTGTGTGTGGCCTCCACGTGCCTGTATGACCTCCCTACAACGCCTGTGTGCATGCTCCTGATGAGGTGGCGGACGGTCTCCTGAGGGATCTCCTCCCAGACCTGGACTAAAGCATCTGCCAACTCCTGGACAGTCTGTGGTGCAACGTGACGTTGGTGGATAGAGCGAGACATGATGTCCCAGATGTGCTCAGTTGGATTCAGGTCTGGGGAACGGGCGGGCCAGTCCATACCATCAATGCCTTCGTCTTGCAGGAACTGCTGACACACTCCAGCCACATGAGGTCTAGCATTGTCTTGCATTAGGAGGAACCCAGGGCCAACCGCACCAGCATATGGTCTCACAAGGGGTCTGAGGATCTCATCTCGGTACCTAATGGCAGTCAGGCTACCTCTGGCGAGCACATGGAGGGCTGTGCGGCCCTCCAAAGAAATGCCACCCCACACCATTACTGACCCAATGCCAAACCGGTCATGCTGGAGGATGTTGCAGGCAGCAGAACGTTCTCCACTGCGTCTCCAGACTCTGTCACATGTGCTCAGTGTGAACCTGCTTTCATCTGGGAAGAGCACAAGGCGCCAGTGGCGAATTTGCCAATCTTGGTGTTCTCTGGCAAATGCCAAACGTCCTGCACGGTGTTGGGGTGTAGGCACAACCCCCACCTGTGGACGTCGGGCCCTCATATCACCCTCATGGAGTCTGTTTCTGACCGTTTGAGCAGACACATGCACATTTGTGGCCTGCTGGAGGTCATTTTGCAGGGCTCTGGCAGTGCTCCTCCTGTTCCTCCTTGCACAAAGGCGGAGGTAGCGGTCCTGCTGCTGGGTTGTTGCCCTCCTACGGCCTCCTCCATGTCTCCTGATGTACTGGCCTGTCTCCTGGTAGCGCCTCCATGCTCTGGACACTACGCTGACAGACACAGCAAACCTTCTTGCCGCAGCTCGCATTGATGTGCCATCCTGGATAAGCTGCACTACCTGAGCCACTTGTGTGGGTTGTAGACTCCGTCTCATGAAAGCACCGCCAGCATTCAAAAGTGACCAAAACATCAGCCAGGAAGCATAGGAACTGAGAAGTGGTCTGTGGTCACCACCTGCAGAACCACTCCTTTATTGGGGGTGTCTTGCTAATTGCCTATAATTTCCACCTGTTGTCTATCCCATGTGAGATTGATTGTCACTCAGTGTTGCTTCCTAAGTGGACAGTTTGATTTCACAGAAGTGCGATTGACTTGGAGTTACATTGTGTTGTTTAAGTGTTCCCTTTATTTTTTTGAGCAGTGTATATATATACCCCCAGCAGTATACACAGCACAGCCCTCATACTATATATATATACCCCCAGTGTACACAGCACAGTCCTCATACTATATATATACCCCCAGTGTACACAGCACAGCCTTCATACTATATATACCCCCCAGTGTACACAGCACAGTCCTCATACTATATATACCCCCAGTATACACAGCACAGTCCTCATACTATATATACCCCCAGTATACACAGCACAGTCCTCATACTATATATACCCCCAGTATACACAGCACAGTCCTCATACTATATATACCCCCAGTATACACAGCACAGTCCTCATACTATATATATATACCCCCACAGTGTACACAGCACAGTCCTCATACTATATATATATACCCCCACAGTGTACACAGCACAGTCCTCATACTATATATATACCCCCACAGTGTACACAGCAGTCCTCATACTATATATATATATATATATATACCCCCACAGTGTACACAGCACAGTCCTCATACTATATATACCCCCCCAGTATACACAGCACAGCCCTCATACTATATATATCCCCCCAGTATACACAGCACAGCCCTCATACTATATATACCCCCAGTATACACAGCACAGCCCTCATACTATATATACCCCCACAGTGTACACAGCACAGTCCTCATACTATATATACCCCCCAGTATACACAGCACAGCCCTCATACTATATATATCCCCCCAGTATACACAGCACAGCCCTCATACTATATATACCCCCAGTATACACAGCACAGCCCTCATACTATATATACCCCCACAGTGTACACAGCACAGTCCTCATACTATATATACCCCCAGCAGTAAACACAGCACAGTCCTCATACTATATATACCCCCAGTATACACAGCACAGTCCTCATACTATATATACCCCCCACAGTGTACACAGCACAGTCCTCATACTATATATACCCCCCAGCAGTATACACAGCGCAGCCCTCATACTATATATACACCCCCCAGTATACACAGCGCAGCCCTCATACTATATATACCCCAGTATACACAGCACAGCCCTCATACTATATATACCCCCAGTGTACACAGCGCAGCCCTCATACTATATATACCCCAGTATACACAGCACAGCCCTCATACTATATATACACCCCCCAGTATACACAGCACAGTCCTCATACTATATATATACCCCCACAGTATACACAGCACAGTCCTCATACTATATATACACCCCCCAGTATACACAGCACAGTCCTCATACTATATATATACCCCCACAGTATACACAGCACAGTCCTCATACTATATATACACCCCCCAGTATACACAGCACAGCCCTCATACTATATATACCCCCAGTGTACACAGCACAGTCCTCATACTATATATACCCCCAGCAGTAAACACAGCACAGTCCTCATACTATATATACACCCCCCAGTATACACAGCGCAGCCCTCATACTATATATATATATATATATATACCCCCAGTGTACACAGCACAGTCCTCATACTATATATATACCCCCACAGTATACACAGCACAGTCCTCATACTATATATACACCCCCCAGTATACACAGCACAGTCCTCATACTATATATATACCCCCACAGTATACACAGCACAGTCCTCATACTATATATACCCCCAGTATACACAGCACAGCCCTCATACTATATATACCCCCAGTGTACACAGCGCAGCCCTCATACTATATATACCCCAGTATACACAGCACAGCCCTCATACTATATATACACCCCCCAGTATACACAGCACAGTCCTCATACTATATATATACCCCCACAGTATACACAGCACAGTCCTCATACTATATATACACCCCCCAGTATCACAGCACAGTCCTCATACTATATATATACCCCCAGTATACACAGCGCAGCACCCACGTGCCCCGCTGGCACTCACCGTCTCCAGGCTCCAGGCTTCTCTCGTGGTGGGGGCAGCGTCTGACAACCTCGGCCACATGTTCTGACTTCTTGTAAACGGCCACAGCGCGCAGCACGGAGCCCCCGGGGGGAGCGTTGGGCACCCGGATGAGGACGGGGCAGGTCTTGGCCGACTGGCAGAAGAGCTTGTTGAGGACAGGAGAGTACTGAAAGGAGAGGGGCGAGCGGATGAGTCCAGGGAGGGGCTGGGCAGACGAGTCCGGACATGTCCATACTCACTGTGCAGGTGACGGACTTGGCCGTCCCATTCTGCTGGAACTCCAGGCTTAAGCCATGAAGGCCCGGGTAGTCTTCAGTGGAAGGGACGGCCGAGTGGGGGGCTGGGACGAAGGTACTGCTCACCCCCCCCTCCTGTAAGGCAGACATGACGGGCGGCAGCGGGTACTCAAAGTCCTGGAAGACAAAACCCAGCAAGATGAAGGTCCTAGAAAAACTGAAGAGAGGCGCGAGGCGGGCAATAATGGAGGCACTAGCGACACGCCCTCCGCCCAAAGCACGCCCCGGACACACATGGGCGACACCTGAGAAGGACCACTCACCAGGAGGTTCTCCTCCGCACAGCTGACCCCCGCAATATTATCCGCCGGCAACCTGAAAGACAAGGAAAGCGGATGACAGCGTGCGCAGCTCTGCCCCTCCCCCTACACGGCGATATGGCGGCACTCCTGGGCAGCTGGGCTCCGCTGTAATACCACAGCCAAACTGGGGACAGCGAGGGCGCTGCCACAGGAGTGAGGACGACATGCTTTACTGATCAGGGACTCACAGGCTCCAGAGGTCCTCAAAGGTCTCCTGACTCAGAGGGGGCTCCATAGCGCCCTCGCTTGGGGGGTCCATTGGTGGCAGAAAACTGTGGAGGACAGAACATCATAAACAGTGGGAGACACCAGTAAGAATACACAGCGGAGGAGATTCGGGCTCCTCCACACCACCGCTGCCGTATTGCGGATGAGCGATACACGGGCCCCGTTCCGTCAGCATCATGGATGTGTACTCATTCACTTCAACGGGGCCGCAAACCCAGAGGAGCGGAACAGAAGACTACGGAGCGCCAACATGGGGTTCTGGTCCGTACCTCCAGTCCATAGAACTTGCTCTATCTTTTTGCGGAATGGACGAATGCAGACCGACTGGATTCATCGCGGCGGCCGTACGGAGGTTGTCCGTGCATTGGGGACCGCAAATTGCTGCCCAACGACGGCCGTGTGAATGAGCCCCGAGACTGGACACCAGTAAGACATCCACAGAGGAGGACATCAGACTGGTGTGAGGTGGAGCGCACACACAGTATACGGGCTCCCCCCCCGGAGGGCGCACACACAGTATACGGGCTCCCCCCCCGGAGGGCGCACACACAGTATACGGGCTCCCCCCCCGGAGGGCGCACACACAGTATACGGGCTCCCCCCCCGGAGGGCGCACACACAGTATACGGGCTCCCCCCCCGGAGGGCGCACACACAGTATACGGGCTCCCCCCCCGGAGGGCGCACACACAGTATACGGGCTCCCCCCCCGGAGGGCGCACACACAGTATACGGGCTCCCCCCCCGGAGGGCGCACACACAGTATACGGGCTCCCCCCCCGGAGGGCGCACACACAGTATACGGGCTCCCCCCCCGGAGGGCGCACACACAGTATACGGGCTCCCCCCCCGGAGGGCGCACACACAGTATACGGGCTCCCCCCCCGGAGGGCGCACACACAGTATACGGGCTCCCCCCCCGGAGGGCGCACACACAGTATACGGGCTCCCCCCCCGGAGGGCGCACACACAGTATACGGGCTCCCCCCCCGGAGGGCGCACACACAGTATACGGGCTCCCCCCCCGGAGGGCGCACACACAGTATACGGGCTCCCCCCCCGGAGGGCGCACACACAGTATACGGGCTCCCCCCCCGGAGGGCGCACACACAGTATACGGGCTCCCCCCCCGGAGGGCGCACACACAGTATACGGGCTCCCCCCCCGGAGGGCGCACACACAGTATACGGGCTCCCCCCCCGGAGGGCGCACACACAGTATACGGGCTCCCCCCCCGGAGGGCGCACACACAGTATACGGGCTCCCCCCCCGGAGGGCGCACACACAGTATACGGGCCCCCCCCCCGGAGGGCGCACACACAGTATACGGGCTCCCCCCCCGGAGGGCGCACACACAGTATACGGGCTCCCCCCCCGGAGGGCGCACACACAGTATACGGGCTCCCCCCCCGGAGGGCGCACACACAGTATACGGGCTCCCCCCCCGGAGGGCGCACACACAGTATACGGGCTCCCCCCCCGGAGGGCGCACACACAGTATACGGGCTCCCCCCCCGGAGGGCGCACACACAGTATACGGGCTCCCCCCCCGGAGGGCGCACACACAGTATACGGGCTCCCCCCCCGGAGGGCGCACACACAGTATACGGGCTCCCCCCCCGGAGGGCGCACACACAGTATACGGGCTCCCCCCCCGGAGGGCGCACACACAGTATACGGGCTCCCCCCCCGGAGGGCGCACACACAGTATACGGGCTCCCCCCCCGGAGGGCGCACACACAGTATACGGGCTCCCCCCCCGGAGGGCGCACACACAGTATACGGGCTCCCCCCCCGGAGGGCGCACACACAGTATACGGGCTCCCCCCCCGGAGGGCGCACACACAGTATACGGGCTCCCCCCCCGGAGGGCGCACACACAGTATACGGGCTCCCCCCCCGGAGGGCGCACACACAGTATACGGGCTCCCCCCCCGGAGGGCGCACACACAGTATACGGGCTCCCCCCCCGGAGGGCGCACACACAGTATACGGGCTCCCCCCCCGGAGGGCGCACACACAGTATACGGGCTCCCCCCCCGGAGGGCGCACACACAGTATACGGGCTCCCCCCCCGGAGGGCGCACACACAGTATACGGGCTCCCCCCCCGGAGGGCGCACACACAGTATACGGGCTCCCCCCCCGGAGGGCGCACACACAGTATACGGGCTCCCCCCCCGGAGGGCGCACACACAGTATACGGGCTCCCCCCCCGGAGGGCGCACACACAGTATACGGGCTCCCCCCCCGGAGGGCGCACACACAGTATACGGGCTCCCCCCCCGGAGGGCGCACACACAGTATACGGGCTCCCCCCCCGGAGGGCGCACACACAGTATACGGGCTCCCCCCCCGGAGGGCGCACACACAGTATACGGGCTCCCCCCCCGGAGGGCGCACACACAGTATACGGGCTCCCCCCCCGGAGGGCGCACACACAGTATACGGGCTCCCCCCCCGGAGGGCGCACACACAGTATACGGGCTCCCCCCCCGGAGGGCGCACACACAGTATACGGGCTCCCCCCCCGGAGGGCGCACACACAGTATACGGGCTCCCCCCCCGGAGGGCGCACACACAGTATACGGGCTCCCCCCCCGGAGGGCGCACACACAGTATACGGGCTCCCCCCCCGGAGGGCGCACACACAGTATACGGGCTCCCCCCCCGGAGGGCGCACACACAGTATACGGGCTCCCCCCCCGGAGGGCGCACACACAGTATACGGGCTCCCCCCCCGGAGGGCGCACACACAGTATACGGGCTCCCCCCCCGGAGGGCGCACACACAGTATACGGGCTCCCCCCCCGGAGGGCGCACACACAGTATACGGGCTCCCCCCCCGGAGGGCGCACACACAGTATACGGGCTCCCCCCCCGGAGGGCGCACACACAGTATACGGGCTCCCCCCCCGGAGGGCGCACACACAGTATACGGGCTCCCCCCCCGGAGGGCGCACACACAGTATACGGGCTCCCCCCCCGGAGGGCGCACACACAGTATACGGGCTCCCCCCCCGGAGGGCGCACACACAGTATACGGGCTCCCCCCCCGGAGGGCGCACACACAGTATACGGGCTCCCCCCCCGGAGGGCGCACACACAGTATACGGGCTCCCCCCCCGGAGGGCGCACACACAGTATACGGGCTCCCCCCCCGGAGGGCGCACACACAGTATACGGGCTCCCCCCCCGGAGGGCGCACACACAGTATACGGGCTCCCCCCCCGGAGGGCGCACACACAGTATACGGGCTCCCCCCCCGGAGGGCGCACACACAGTATACGGGCTCCCCCCCCGGAGGGCGCACACACAGTATACGGGCTCCCCCCCCGGAGGGCGCACACACAGTATACGGGCTCCCCCCCCGGAGGGCGCACACACAGTATACGGGCTCCCCCCCCGGAGGGCGCACACACAGTATACGGGCTCCCCCCCCGGAGGGCGCACACACAGTATACGGGCTCCCCCCCCGGAGGGCGCACACACAGTATACGGGCTCCCCCCCCGGAGGGCGCACACACAGTATACGGGCTCCCCCCCCGGAGGGCGCACACACAGTATACGGGCTCCCCCCCCGGAGGGCGCACACACAGTATACGGGCTCCCCCCCCGGAGGGCGCACACACAGTATACGGGCTCCCCCCCCGGAGGGCGCACACACAGTATACGGGCTCCCCCCCCGGAGGGCGCACACACAGTATACGGGCTCCCCCCCCGGAGGGCGCACACACAGTATACGGGCTCCCCCCCCGGAGGGCGCACACACAGTATACGGGCTCCCCCCCCGGAGGGCGCACACACAGTATACGGGCTCCCCCCCCGGAGGGCGCACACACAGTATACGGGCTCCCCCCCCGGAGGGCGCACACACAGTATACGGGCTCCCCCCCCGGAGGGCGCACACACAGTATACGGGCTCCCCCCCCGGAGGGCGCACACACAGTATACGGGCTCCCCCCCCGGAGGGCGCACACACAGTATACGGGCTCCCCCCCCGGAGGGCGCACACACAGTATACGGGCTCCCCCCCCGGAGGGCGCACACACAGTATACGGGCTCCCCCCCCGGAGGGCGCACACACAGTATACGGGCTCCCCCCCCGGAGGGCGCACACACAGTATACGGGCTCCCCCCCCGGAGGGCGCACACACAGTATACGGGCTCCCCCCCCGGAGGGCGCACACACAGTATACGGGCTCCCCCCCCGGAGGGCGCACACACAGTATACGGGCTCCCCCCCCGGAGGGCGCACACACAGTATACGGGCTCCCCCCCCGGAGGGCGCACACACAGTATACGGGCTCCCCCCCCGGAGGGCGCACACACAGTATACGGGCTCCCCCCCCGGAGGGCGCACACACAGTATACGGGCTCCCCCCCCGGAGGGCGCACACACAGTATACGGGCTCCCCCCCCGGAGGGCGCACACACAGTATACGGGCTCCCCCCCCGGAGGGCGCACACACAGTATACGGGCTCCCCCCCCGGAGGGCGCACACACAGTATACGGGCTCCCCCCCCGGAGGGCGCACACACAGTATACGGGCTCCCCCCCCGGAGGGCGCACACACAGTATACGGGCTCCCCCCCCGGAGGGCGCACACACAGTATACGGGCTCCCCCCCCGGAGGGCGCACACACAGTATACGGGCTCCCCCCCCGGAGGGCGCACACACAGTATACGGGCTCCCCCCCCGGAGGGCGCACACACAGTATACGGGCTCCCCCCCCGGAGGGCGCACACACAGTATACGGGCTCCCCCCCCGGAGGGCGCACACACAGTATACGGGCTCCCCCCCCGGAGGGCGCACACACAGTATACGGGCTCCCCCCCCGGAGGGCGCACACACAGTATACGGGCTCCCCCCCCGGAGGGCGCACACACAGTATACGGGCTCCCCCCCCGGAGGGCGCACACACAGTATACGGGCTCCCCCCCCGGAGGGCGCACACACAGTATACGGGCTCCCCCCCCGGAGGGCGCACACACAGTATACGGGCTCCCCCCCCGGAGGGCGCACACACAGTATACGGGCTCCCCCCCCGGAGGGCGCACACACAGTATACGGGCTCCCCCCCCGGAGGGCGCACACACAGTATACGGGCTCCCCCCCCGGAGGGCGCACACACAGTATACGGGCTCCCCCCCCGGAGGGCGCACACACAGTATACGGGCTCCCCCCCCGGAGGGCGCACACACAGTATACGGGCTCCCCCCCCGGAGGGCGCACACACAGTATACGGGCTCCCCCCCCCGGAGGGCGCACACACAGTATACGGGCTCCCCCCCCGGAGGGCGCACACACAGTATACGGGCTCCCCCCCCGGAGGGCGCACACACAGTATACGGGCTCCCCCCCCGGAGGGCGCACACACAGTATACGGGCTCCCCCCCCGGAGGGCGCACACACAGTATACGGGCTCCCCCCCCGGAGGGCGCACACACAGTATACGGGCTCCCCCCCCGGAGGGCGCACACACAGTATACGGGCTCCCCCCCCGGAGGGCGCACACACAGTATACGGGCTCCCCCCCCGGAGGGCGCACACACAGTATACGGGCTCCCCCCCCGGAGGGCGCACACACAGTATACGGGCTCCCCCCCCGGAGGGCGCACACACAGTATACGGGCTCCCCCCCCGGAGGGCGCACACACAGTATACGGGCTCCCCCCCCGGAGGGCGCACACACAGTATACGGGCTCCCCCCCCGGAGGGCGCACACACAGTATACGGGCTCCCCCCCCGGAGGGCGCACACACAGTATACGGGCTCCCCCCCCGGAGGGCGCACACACAGTATACGGGCTCCCCCCCCGGAGGGCGCACACACAGTATACGGGCTCCCCCCCCGGAGGGCGCACACACAGTATACGGGCTCCCCCCCCGGAGGGCGCACACACAGTATACGGGCTCCCCCCCCGGAGGGCGCACACACAGTATACGGGCTCCCCCCCCGGAGGGCGCACACACAGTATACGGGCTCCCCCCCCGGAGGGCGCACACACAGTATACGGGCTCCCCCCCCGGAGGGCGCACACACAGTATACGGGCTCCCCCCCCGGAGGGCGCACACACAGTATACGGGCTCCCCCCCCGGAGGGCGCACACACAGTATACGGGCTCCCCCCCCGGAGGGCGCACACACAGTATACGGGCTCCCCCCCCGGAGGGCGCACACACAGTATACGGGCTCCCCCCCCGGAGGGCGCACACACAGTATACGGGCTCCCCCCCCGGAGGGCGCACACACAGTATACGGGCTCCCCCCCCCGAGGGCGCACACACAGTATACGGGCTCCCCCCCCGGAGGGCGCACACACAGTATACGGGCTCCCCCCCCGGAGGGCGCACACACAGTATACGGGCTCCCCCCCCGGAGGGCGCACACACAGTATACGGGCTCCCCCCCCGGAGGGCGCACACACAGTATACGGGCTCCCCCCCCGGAGGGCGCACACACAGTATACGGGCTCCCCCCCCGGAGGGCGCACACACAGTATACGGGCTCCCCCCCCGGAGGGCGCACACACAGTATACGGGCTCCCCCCCCGGAGGGCGCACACACAGTATACGGGCTCCCCCCCCGGAGGGCGCACACACAGTATACGGGCTCCCCCCCCGGAGGGCGCACACACAGTATACGGGCTCCCCCCCCGGAGGGCGCACACACAGTATACGGGCTCCCCCCCCGGAGGGCGCACACACAGTATACGGGCCCCCCCCCCGGAGGGCGCACACACAGTATACGGGCTCCCCCCCCGGAGGGCGCACACACAGTATACGGGCTCCCCCCCCGGAGGGCGCACACACAGTATACGGGCTCCCCCCCCGGAGGGCGCACACACAGTATACGGGCTCCCCCCCCCGAGGGCGCACACACAGTATACGGGCTCCCCCCCCGGAGGGCGCACACACAGTATACGGGCTCCCCCCCCCGAGGGCGCACACACAGTATACGGGCTCCCCCCCCGGAGGGCGCACACACAGTATACGGGCTCCCCCCCCGGAGGGCGCACACACAGTATACGGGCTCCCCCCCCGGAGGGCGCACACACAGTATACGGGCTCCCCCCCCGGAGGGCGCACACACAGTATACGGGCTCCCCCCCCGGAGGGCGCACACACAGTATACGGGCTCCCCCCCCGGAGGGCGCACACACAGTATACGGGCTCCCCCCCCGGAGGGCGCACACACAGTATACGGGCTCCCCCCCCCGGAGGGCGCACACACAGTATACGGGCTCCCCCCCCCGGAGGGCGCACACACAGTATACGGGCTCCCCCCCCGGAGGGCGCACACACAGTATACGGGCTCCCCCCCCCGGAGGGCGCACACACAGTATACGGGCTCCCCCCCCCGGAGGGCGCACACACAGTATACGGGCTCCCCCCCCGGAGGGCGCACACACAGTATACGGGCTCCCCCCCCGGAGGGCGCACACACAGTATACGGGCTCCCCCCCCGGAGGGCGCACACACAGTATACGGGCTCCCCCCCCGGAGGGCGCACACACAGTATATGGGCTCCCCCCCCCGGAGGGCGCACACACAGTATACGGGCTCCCCCCCCCGGAGGGCGCACACACAGTATACGGGCTCCCCCCCCCGGAGGGCGCACACACAGTATACGGGCTCCCCCCCCCGGAGCGCACACACAGTATACGGGCTCCCCCCCCCGGAGCGCACACACAGTATACGGGCTCCCCCCCGGAGCGCACACACAGTATACGGGCTCCCCCCCCGGAGGGCGCACACACAGTATACGGGCTCCCCCCCCGGAGGGCGCACACACAGTATACGGGCTCCCCCCCCGGAGGGCGCACACACAGTATACGGGCTCCCCCCCCGGAGGGCGCACACACAGTATACGGGCTCCCCCCCCCGGAGGGCGCACACACAGTATACGGGCTCCCCCCCCCGGAGCGCACACACAGTATACGGGCTCCCCCCCGGAGCGCACACACAGTATACGGGCTCCCCCCCGGAGCGCACACACAGTATACGGGCTCCCCCCCCGGAGGGCGCACACACAGTATACGGGCCCCCCCCCCGGAGGGCGCACACACAGTATACGGGCCCCCCCCCCGGAGGGCGCACACACAGTATACGGGCTCCCCCCCCGGAGGGCGCACACACAGTATACGGGCTCCCCCCCCGGAGGGCGCACACACAGTATACGGGCTCCCCCCCCGGAGGGCGCACACACAGTATACGGGCTCCCCCCCCGGAGGGCGCACACACAGTATACGGGCTCCCCCCCCGGAGGGCGCACACACAGTATACGGGCTCCCCCCCCCGGAGCGCACACACAGTATACGGGCTCCCCCCCCCGGAGCGCACACACAGTATACGGGCTCCCCCCCGGAGCGCACGGACAGTATACGGGCTCCCCCCCCGGAGCGCACACACAGTATACGGGCTCCCCCCCGGAGCGCACACACAGTATACGGGCTCCCCCCCGGAGGGCGCCCGTACAGTATACGGGTCACATATACGTGGGTAAGGAGGGGGGGGGGGGGTCTCACCTGTATTCGGTTCCCGGAGGCAGAGCCGCAGTCGTCCTCGTGTTGGGAATTCCCCAGCTCCCGGCATGCACCGCGCTCCCCCCGCCCACAACAAAAGCCTCAAGAACCATGTCCGGTGTTCTGCTGGAACGCAATCTATCCTGATCACTGCCGGGTCAGGGGTTTAAGTAGGCGGAGCTACAGGTGCAGGTCTCACACTCGCGACGTTTTATTGGTCAGTTCTTGTCATGAATATTAATGAAGTAACCTCAGCGTGACCGGGAGTGAGAGCAGGACATGTGAGCGGGAGTCTGGAGGCGAGCCTCTCCGGTGCGATAGTCTGCAAGGTAGGGGTGACAGGTGCGATAGTCTGCAAGGTAGAGGTGACAGGTGCGATAGTCTGCAAGGTACCGGTGACCGGTGCGATAGTCTGCAAGTGACCGGTGCGATAGTCTGCAAGTGAGCGGTGCGATAGTCTGCAAGGTAGAGGTGACAGGTGCGATAGTCTGCAAGGTAGAGGTGACCGGTGCGATAGTCTGCAAGTGACCGGTGCGATAGTCTGCAAGTGACCGGTGCGATAGTCTGCAAATGAGCGGTGCGATAGTCTGCAAGGTAGAGGTGACAGGTGCGATAGTCTGCAAGGTAGAGGTGACCGGTGCGATAGTCTGCAAGTGACCGGTGCGATAGTCTGCAAGGTGGAGGTGACAGGTGCGATAGTCTGCAAGGTAGAGGTGACCGGTGCGATAGTCTACAAAGATAAGGTGATGGAGGTGACAGGTGGGTTTGGAGCATTAGATGGACTGGTCGGTGGGTTTGGAGCATTAGATGGACCGGTCGGTGGGTTTGGAGCATTAGATCGACCGCTCGGTGGGTTTGGAGTATTAGATGGACCGATCGGTGGGTTTGGAGCATTAGATGGACCGGTCGGTGGGTTTGGAGCATTAGATGGACCGGTTGGTGGGTTTGGAGCGTTAGATGGACCAGTTGGTGGGTTTGGAGCATTAGATGGAGAGTTTGGTGGGTTTGGAGCATTAGATGGACCGGTCGGTGGGTTTGGAGCATTAGATGGAGAGTTTGGTGGGTTTGGAGCATTAGATGGACTGGTCGGTGGGTTTGGAGCATTAGATGGAGAGTTTGGTGGGTTTGGAGCATTAGATGGACCGGTCGGTGGGTTTGGAGTATTAGATGGACCGATCGGTGAGTTTGGAGTTTTAGATGGACTGGTCAGTGGGTTTGGAGCAATTGATGGACTGGTTGGTGGGTTTGGAGCATTAGATGGACCGGTCGGTGGGTTTGGAGCATTAGATGGAGAGTTTGGTGGGTTTGGAGCATTAGATGGAGAGGTTTTTGGGTTTGGAGCATTAGCTGGAGAGTTTGGTGGGTTTGGAGCATTAGATGGACCGGTCGGTGGGTTTGGAGTATTAGATGGACTGGTCGGTGGGTTTGGAGCATTAGCTGGAAAGTTTGGTGGGTTTGGAACATTAGATGGACCGGTCAGTGGGTTTGGAGCATTAGATGGACTGGTCAGTGGGTTTGGAGCATTAGATGGAGAGTTTGGTGGGTTTGGAGCATTAGATGGACTGGTCGGTGGGTTTGGAGCATTAGATGGACCGGTCGGTGGGTTTGGAGCATTAGATCGACCGCTCGGTGGGTTTGGAGTTGGGATCGACCGATATTGATTTTTTAGGGCCGATACCGATAATCTATGAACTTTGGACAGGTCGGTGGGTTTGGAGCATTAGATGGACCGGTCGGTGGGTTTGGAGCATTAGATGGACAGGTCGGTGGGTTTGGAGTATTAGATGGACCGATCGGTGGGTTTGGAGCATTAGATGGACCGGTCGGTGGGTTTGGAGCATTAGATGGACCGGTTGGTGGGTTTGGAGCGTTAGATGGACCAGTTGGTGGGTTTGGAGCATTAGATGGAGAGTTTGGTGGGTTTGGAGCATTAGATGGACTGGTCGGTGGGTTTGGAGCATTAGATGGAGAGTTTGGTGGGTTTGGAGCATTAGATGGACCGGTCGGTGGGTTTGGAGCATTAGATGGAGAGTTTGGTGGGTTTGGAGCATTAGATGGACCGGTCGGTGGGTTTGGAGTATTAGATGGACCGATCGGTGAGTTTGGAGTTTTAGATGGACTGGTCAGTGGGTTTGGAGCAATTGATGGACTGGTTGGTGGGTTTGGAGCATTAGATGGACCGGTCGGTGGGTTTGGAGCATTAGATGGAGAGTTTGGTGGGTTTGGAGCATTAGATGGAGAGGTTTTTGGGTTTGGAGCATTAGCTGGAGAGTTTGGTGGGTTTGGAGCATTAGATGGACCGGTCGGTGGGTTTGGAGTATTAGATGGACTGGTCGGTGGGTTTGGAGCATTAGCTGGAAAGTTTGGTGGGTTTGGAACATTAGATGGACCGGTCAGTGGGTTTGGAGCATTAGATGGACTGGTCAGTGGGTTTGGAGCATTAGATGGAGAGTTTGGTGGGTTTGGAGCATTAGATGGACTGGTCGGTGGGTTTGGAGCATTAGATGGACCGGTCGGTGGGTTTGGAGCATTAGATCGACCGCTCGGTGGGTTTGGAGTTGGGATCGACCGATATTGATTTTTTAGGGCCGATACCGATAATCTATGAACTTTGGACAGGTTGGTGGGTTTGGACCATTAGATGGACAGGTCGGTGGGTTTGGAGCATTAGATGGACCGGTCGGTGGGTTTGGAGTATTAGATGGACCGATCGGTGGGTTTGGAGCATTAGATGGACCGGTCGGTGGGTTTGGAGCATTAGATGGACCGGTTGGTGGGTTTGGAGCGTTAGATGGACCAGTTGGTGGGTTTGGAGCATTAGATGGAGAGTTTGGTGGGTTTGGAGCATTAGATGGACTGGTCGGTGGGTTTGGAGCATTAGATGGAGAGTTTGGTGGGTTTGGAGCATTAGATGGACCGGTCGGTGGGTTTGGAGTATTAGATGGACCGATCGGTGAGTTTGGAGTTTTAGATGGACTGGTCAGTGGGTTTGGAGCAATTGATGGACTGGTTGGTGGGTTTGGAGCATTAGATGGACCGGTCGGTGGGTTTGGAGCATTAGATGGAGAGTTTGGTGGGTTTGGAGCATTAGATGGAGAGGTTTTTGGGTTTGGAGCATTAGCTGGAGAGTTTGGTGGGTTTGGAGCATTAGATGGACCGGTCGGTGGGTTTGGAGTATTAGATGGACTGGTCGGTGGGTTTGGAGCATTAGCTGGAAAGTTTGGTGGGTTTGGAGCATTAGATGGACCGGTCAGTGGGTTTGGAGCATTAGATGGACTGGTCAGTGGGTTTGGAGCATTAGATGGAGAGTTTCGTGGGTTTGGAGCATTAGATGGACCGGTCGGTGGGTTTGGAGCATTAGATGGACCGGTCGGTGGGTTTGAAGCATTAGATGGACAGGTCGGTGGGTTTGGAGCATTAGATGGACCGGTCGGTGGGTTTGGAGCATTAGATCGACCGCTCGGTGGGTTTGGAGTTGGGATCGACCGATATTGATTTTTTAGGGCCGATACCGATAATCTATGAACTTTGGACAGGTCGGTGGGTTTGGAGCATTAGATGGACAGGTCGGTGGGTTTGGAGCATTAGATGGACAGGTCGGTGGGTTTGGAGCATTAGATGGACAGGTCGGTGGGTTTGGAGCATTAGATGGACCGGTTGGTGGGTTTGGAGCGTTAGATGGACCAGTTGGTGGGTTTGGAGCATTAGATGGAGAGTTTGGTGGGTTTGGAGCATTAGATGGACTGGTCGGTGGGTTTGGAGCATTCGATGGACTGGTCGGTGGGTTTGGAGCATTAGATGGACCGGTCGGTGGGTTTGGAGCATTAGATCGACCGCTCGGTGGGTTTGGAGTATTAGATGGACCGATCGGTGGGTTTGGAGCATTAGATGGACCGGTCGGTGGGTTTGGAGCATTAGATGGACCGGTTGGTGGGTTTGGAGCGTTAGATGGACCAGTTGGTGGGTTTGGAGCATTAGATGGAGAGTTTGGTGGGTTTGGAGCATTAGATGGACCGGTCGGTGGGTTTGGAGCATTAGATGGAGAGTTTGGTGGGTTTGGAGCATTAGATGGACTGGTCGGTGGGTTTGGAGCATTAGATGGAGAGTTTGGTGGGTTTGGAGCATTAGATGGACCGGTCGGTGGGTTTGGAGTATTAGATGGACCGATCGGTGAGTTTGGAGTTTTAGATGGACTGGTCAGTGGGTTTGGAGCAATTGATGGACTGGTTGGTGGGTTTGGAGCATTAGATGGACCGGTCGGTGGGTTTGGAGCATTAGATGGAGAGTTTGGTGGGTTTGGAGCATTAGATGGAGAGGTTTTTGGGTTTGGAGCATTAGCTGGAGAGTTTGGTGGGTTTGGAGCATTAGATGGACCGGTCGGTGGGTTTGGAGTATTAGATGGACTGGTCGGTGGGTTTGGAGCATTAGCTGGAAAGTTTGGTGGGTTTGGAACATTAGATGGACCGGTCAGTGGGTTTGGAGCATTAGATGGACTGGTCAGTGGGTTTGGAGCATTAGATGGAGAGTTTGGTGGGTTTGGAGCATTAGATGGACTGGTCGGTGGGTTTGGAGCATTAGATGGACCGGTCGGTGGGTTTGGAGCATTAGATCGACCGCTCGGTGGGTTTGGAGTTGGGATCGACCGATATTGATTTTTTAGGGCCGATACCGATAATCTATGAACTTTGGACAGGTCGGTGGGTTTGGAGCATTAGATGGACCGGTCGGTGGGTTTGGAGCATTAGATGGACAGGTCGGTGGGTTTGGAGTATTAGATGGACCGATCGGTGGGTTTGGAGCATTAGATGGACCGGTCGGTGGGTTTGGAGCATTAGATGGACCGGTTGGTGGGTTTGGAGCGTTAGATGGACCAGTTGGTGGGTTTGGAGCATTAGATGGAGAGTTTGGTGGGTTTGGAGCATTAGATGGACTGGTCGGTGGGTTTGGAGCATTAGATGGAGAGTTTGGTGGGTTTGGAGCATTAGATGGACCGGTCGGTGGGTTTGGAGCATTAGATGGAGAGTTTGGTGGGTTTGGAGCATTAGATGGACCGGTCGGTGGGTTTGGAGTATTAGATGGACCGATCGGTGAGTTTGGAGTTTTAGATGGACTGGTCAGTGGGTTTGGAGCAATTGATGGACTGGTTGGTGGGTTTGGAGCATTAGATGGACCGGTCGGTGGGTTTGGAGCATTAGATGGAGAGTTTGGTGGGTTTGGAGCATTAGATGGAGAGGTTTTTGGGTTTGGAGCATTAGCTGGAGAGTTTGGTGGGTTTGGAGCATTAGATGGACCGGTCGGTGGGTTTGGAGTATTAGATGGACTGGTCGGTGGGTTTGGAGCATTAGCTGGAAAGTTTGGTGGGTTTGGAACATTAGATGGACCGGTCAGTGGGTTTGGAGCATTAGATGGACTGGTCAGTGGGTTTGGAGCATTAGATGGAGAGTTTGGTGGGTTTGGAGCATTAGATGGACTGGTCGGTGGGTTTGGAGCATTAGATGGACCGGTCGGTGGGTTTGGAGCATTAGATCGACCGCTCGGTGGGTTTGGAGTTGGGATCGACCGATATTGATTTTTTAGGGCCGATACCGATAATCTATGAACTTTGGACAGGTTGGTGGGTTTGGACCATTAGATGGACAGGTCGGTGGGTTTGGAGCATTAGATGGACCGGTCGGTGGGTTTGGAGTATTAGATGGACCGATCGGTGGGTTTGGAGCATTAGATGGACCGGTCGGTGGGTTTGGAGCATTAGATGGACCGGTTGGTGGGTTTGGAGCGTTAGATGGACCAGTTGGTGGGTTTGGAGCATTAGATGGAGAGTTTGGTGGGTTTGGAGCATTAGATGGACTGGTCGGTGGGTTTGGAGCATTAGATGGAGAGTTTGGTGGGTTTGGAGCATTAGATGGACCGGTCGGTGGGTTTGGAGTATTAGATGGACCGATCGGTGAGTTTGGAGTTTTAGATGGACTGGTCAGTGGGTTTGGAGCAATTGATGGACTGGTTGGTGGGTTTGGAGCATTAGATGGACCGGTCGGTGGGTTTGGAGCATTAGATGGAGAGTTTGGTGGGTTTGGAGCATTAGATGGACTGGTCGGTGGGTTTGGAGCATTAGATGGAGAGTTTGGTGGGTTTGGAGCATTAGATGGACCGGTCGGTGGGTTTGGAGTATTAGATGGACTGGTCAGTGGGTTTGGAGCATTAGATGGAGAGTTTGGTGGGTTTGGAGCATTAGATGGACTGGTCGGTGGGTTTGGAGCATTAGATGGAGAGTTTGGTGGGTTTGGAGCATTAGATGGACCGGTCGGTGGGTTTGGAGTATTAGATGGACTGGTCAGTGGGTTTGGAGCATTAGATGGAGAGTTTGGTGGGTTTGGAGCATTAGATGGACTGGTCGGTGGGTTTGGAGCATTAGATGGAGAGTTTGGTGGGTTTGGAGCATTAGATGGACCGGTCGGTGGGTTTGGAGCATTAGATGGACTGGTCAGTAGGTTTGGAGCATTAGATGGAGAGTTTGGTGGGTTTGGAGCATTAGATGGACCGGTCGGTGGGTTTGGAGCATTAGATGGACCGGTCGGTGGGTTTGGAGTATTAGATGGACTGGTTAGTCGGTTTCGAGCATTAGATTGAGAGTTTGGTGGGTTTGGAGCATTAGATGGACTGGTCGGTGGGTTTGGAGCATTAGATGGACCGGTCGGTGGGTTTGAAGCATTAGATGGAGAGGTTTTTGGGTCTGGAGCATTAGCTGGAGAGTTTGGTGGGTTTGGAGCATTAGATGGACCGGTCGGTGGGTTTGGAGTATTAGATGGACCGGTCGGTGGGTTTGAAGCATTAGATGGACCGGTCAGTGGGTTTGGAGAATTAGATGGACCGGTCAGTGGGTTTGAAGCATTAGATGGACCGGTCGGTGGGTTTGGAGCATTAGATGGAGAGTTTCGTGGGTTTGGAATATTAGATGAACCGATCGGTGGGTTTGGTTCGCAACTTTCCAAATTTCAATTTCTCTGATTTTAAAATAGATAGTGATACCTCATATAATAGTTATTACTTTACCTTCCCCATATGTCTACTTCATGTTTGGATCATTTTGGGAATGACATTTTATTTTTTGGGGGATGTTACAAGGCTTAGAAGTTTAGAAGCAAATCTTGAAATTTTTCAGAAAATTTCCAAAACCCACTTTTTAAGGACCAGTTCAGGTCTGAAGTCACTTTGTGAGGCTTACATAATAGAAACCGCCCAAAAATGACCCCATTTTACAAACTACACCCCTCAATGTATTCAAAACTGATTTTACAAACTTTGTTAACCCTTTAGGTGTTCCACAAGAATTAATGGAAAATAGAAATAACATTTCTAAATTGCACTTTTTTGGCAGATTTTCCATTTAAATCCTTTTTTACCAGTTACAAAGCAAGGGTTAACAGCCAAACTAAACTCATTATTTATGGCCCTGATTCTGTAGTTTACAGAAACCCCCCATATGTGGTCGTAAACCGCTGTACGGGCACACGGCAGGGCGCAGAAGGAAAGGAATGCCATACAGTCTTTGGAAGGCAGATTTTGCTGGACTGTTTTTTTGACACCATGTCCCATTTGAAGCCCCCCTGATGCACCCCTAGAGTAGAAACTCCAAAAAAGTGACCCCATTTTACAAACTACACCCCTCAAGTTTTTCAAAACTGGTTTTACAAACCTTGTTAACCCTTTAGGTGTTTCACAAGAATTAATTGAAAATGGATATGAAATTTCAAAATTTTATTTTTTCCATTTTAAAGGGTTTCTATCACTTCATATGACATAATTAGCTGGCAGACACTGGCGATCTGCTAGTGTCTGCTCTGGCCAACCATCCTACTATAATCACTTGTGGGGCAGCGGTTTTGCTAAAAAACTAACTTTTATAAATATGCTAATGAGCCTCTAGGTGCTATGGGGGCGTCATTAGCACCTAGAGGCTCCGTCTACCTTCATACACAGCGGCCGCCCAGCACGTCCCTCCAGCCCGCCCATGTCCTCCTCCGTGTGACGCAGCGGCCGAATTCTCGCGCATGCGCCGTGCGCGGCTGTATTCGGCGCATTAGATGTCTGAGCTCGGAGCGGTCAGACATTCAATGCGCATGCGCCGAATACAGCCGCGCATGCGCATTGAATGTCTGACCGCTCCGAGCTCAGACATCTCTAATGCGCCGAATACAGCCGCGCACGGCGCATGCGCGAGAATTCGGCCGCTGCGTCACACGGAGGAGGACATGGGCGGGCTGGAGGGACGTGCTGGGCGGCCGCTGTGTATGAAGGTAGACGGAGCCTCTAGGTGCTAATGACGCCCACATAGCACCTAGAGGCTCATTAGCATATTTATAAAAGTTAGTTTTTTAGCAAAACCGCTGCCCCACAAGTGATTATAGTAGGATGGTTGGCCAGAGCAGACACTAGCAGATCGCTAGTGTCTGCCAGCTAATTATGTCATATGAAGTGATAGAAACCCTTTAATCATTTTTTTGCAGTAACAAAGCAAGGGTTAAAATAGAAAGAAAGACGGTCCGGCTTCACTGAAAATACTTGAGGCTTTTATTTGATCCCGGCAGATAAAACCCAACGTACAGCGATGCAGAGAAGGGAGCGGTTTCGGATCACTGTGGGTGCGGATCCTTAGTCATGATGTGGATCAGTGGGAGGTGATCGAGACTAAACAGTGACCCCCTGAGATCCGGTGCAGGACGCTCCTCCTGATGACGTCCTCCACAGGTAAAGTGCAGCACAAGGACAACGCGCCAAGAGACACAGAAAGGAAGATAAAATCTACAAACTACAATAATAAAAAGGGAAGTATAAGTGTTAGTAATGTAGGATAGTATCAGGACGCCGCTTCAGTCCTGACGGGATCCGTCAGCCTAATTAGAAGATCCAGAAGCGCTCGCGATTGAGCAGCTTGTGATCACGGCCTCGGCTTGGTCTGTTAACCCTCTCCACTCCTTGTACGGACATGCTGTCTGTATTACCACTATGAACCGCAGCGAAATGCAGACTTGCGGCAGAAACATTATTTATTGTAGCATGGGGTGCATCAGAGATCTGACGGCAGATCCGGACTTTTAAGCCGTTAGATCTGCACCCGACGTGCTGCAGATCACACAGGGAACATGTTATGCCGTGTACCACGTATGTGATGTATTGCTGGATAGTGTGAGTGGTTACTAGTGGACAGAATATGTGGGCCCATCCTTATGTCCACATATAAAATTACCTATGTGTCTCGGCCAGGCTCGGACCCAGGTCTATAGAGAGGGGCTCACCATATTGGTGACAGCACGTCGGGCAACACATCGAACACCCCAGACTTGGTCATATTGGAGAAGATGAAGATGTCTTTTGACAATGTTCCATATTTGTGAGTATTCACAGCTATAACTCGTGGAGAAAATCACTCGCTTCTCTTTATGACCAAGTTTGGGCTTATTGTATGGAAAGATTAGATTGTCCCGAGACACGGTGGAAACCATCTTCTTGGATCGGTTCTGCTGGGATAATCCCTGGCGCGGAGACGGGAGGTGACCGTCTTCATTTCTTCAGTACAGGTTTCACTGGAGGAGCAATTACGCAAAGCGCGGATATATTCGCCCCTAGGGATGTTGTGGACAGTGTGTGCAGGACGTCAGGATCCCGCATGTAGGAAGGTGTTTCCTGCGGTTACTTTTCTATACGTGCGACTCTGTACACGCCCATCCCCCACGTCTCCCACCAAACACAAATCCAAAAAGGATATTAGGGTTTTATGTGAATTTAAAGAAAAACGTAGATTGCAATTATTAGCATTGAGGAAGGATTCGAATGATGGTACGGCCGCCACATCGCCCGACCAAACGAAGAGCAGGTCATCGATGTAGCGACCGCGCCACCGGACGGATCCACTCCATGGGTTGGAATCAGAGAATAGAAAATGGTGTTCCCACCATGCCATATAGATGTTTGCAAGCGATGGTGAGAAACGGGCCGCCATAGAGACTCCTCTGCATTGGAGAAAAAACCTCCCATTAAACATAAAGTAATTGTGCTGCATAAGAAATGAAGACTGTCACCACCCGTCTCCTCTTGAAACTCATCAAGGGGACTACCTCTTGGAGCTCATCAAGAGAATGCCAAGAGTGTGCAAAGCAGTAATCAAAGCAAAAGGTGGCTACTTTGAAGAACCTAGAATATGACCTATTTTCAGTTGTTTCACACTTGTTTGTTATGTATATAATTCCACATGTGTTAATTCATAGTTTTGATGCCTTCATAGTCATGAAAATAAAGAAAACTCTTTGAATGAGAAGGTGGGTCCAAACTTTTGGTCTGTACTGTATATTGGAGGCGTGGCGATCTCCATGGAGTCACGCACACCTGACCAGTTAGTCTGCCCTGGAGGCTGGTTTTAAAGTCAGTATAAAACGGAGTCTACTTTTACAGCGCCTAGCAGTAGCCATTTGGCTCCAGGAGAAGTATATAGTGGGCTCAGCATGCATGTTGGTACTTGCATCCCTGGATCCGATGAAAGCTGTAACGGCACCGGACGGGGTTAAAAGCAGAGTGTGCCTGGCGTGCATGCTGTACCTGTGCTCCCTGGACTTTGTGTGGCTGTCATGGCCCATAACAGGTAGGAACTAGTGTTAGGGACCACTCATAGAGGCGACCTTGACGTGGTGAGTGGCTTATTACGCTTTGGCCAAAATGTACACCAATGCCTCATTCAACATCCAGCAAGGAGGCAGGGCGGAGTGCTGGTTGCAGAGTGCTATTGCATTTGTGTTTTTGCGTTTGTAAATAGATATAGGCTGTATATATGTATAGGCTGTACATAGGTGTAGACTGTACATAGGTATAGGCTGTATATAGGTATAGGCTGTATATAGGTGTAGACTGTAAATAGATATAGGCTGTATATATGTATAGGCTGTATATAGGTGTAGACTGTAAATAGATATAGGCTGTATATAGGTGTAGACTGTATATAGGTATAGGCTGTATATAAGTGTAGACTGTATATATGTATAGGCTGTATATAGGTGTAGACTGTAAATAGATATAGGCTGTATATATGTGTAGGCTGTATATAGGTGTAGACTGTGAATAGACATAGGCTGTATATATGTGTAGGCTGTATATAGGTGTAGACTGTACATAGGTATAGGCTGTATATATGTATAGGCTGTATATAGGTGTAGACTGTAAATAGATATAGGCTGTATATAGGTGTAGACTGTATATAGGTATAGGCTGTATATAAGTGTAGACTGTATATATGTATAGGCTGTATATAGGTGTAGACTGTATATAGGTGTAGACTGTGTATAGGTGTCGACTGTATATAGATATAGGCTGTACATAGGTGTAGACTGTGTATAGATGTAGGCTGTATATAGGTATAGACTGTATATAGGTATAGACTGTATATAGATATAGGCTGTATATAGGTATAGACTGTATATAGGTATAGACTGTATATATGTATAGGCTGTATATAGGTGTAGACTGTAAATAGATATAGGCTGTATATAGGTGTAGACTGTATATAGGTATAGGCTGTATATAGGTATAGGCTGTATATAGGTATAGACTGTATATAGATATAGGCTGTATATAGGTATAGACTGTATATAGGTATAGACTGTATATATGTATAGGCTGTATATAGGTGTAGACTGTAAATAGATATAGGCTGTATATAGGTGTAGACTGTATATAGGTATAGGCTGTATATAAGTGTAGACTGTATATAGATATAGGCTGTATATAGGTGTAGACTGTATATAGGTGTAGACTGTATATAGGTATAGGCTGTATATGAGTGTAGACTGTATATAGATATAGACTGTATATAGGTGTAGACTGTGTATAGGTGTCGACTGTATATAGATATAGGCTGTACATAGGTGTAGACTGTGTATAGATGTAGGCTGTATATAGGTGTAGACTGTATATAGGTGTAGACTGTATATAGGTATAGGCTGTATATAGGTATAGGCTGTACATAGGTATAGGCTGTACATAGATATAGGCTGTATATAAGTGTAGGCTGTATATAGATATAGGCTGTATATAGGTGTATACTGTATATAGCTATAGACTGTATATAGGTGTAGACTGTATATAGGTGTAGACTGTATATAGATACAGGCTGTCATAGGTGTAGACTGTGTATAGATATAGGCTGTATATAGGTATATACTGTATATAGGTGTAGACTGTATATAGGTGTATACTGTATATAGGTGTAGACTGTATATAGATATAGGCTGTATATAGGTATATACTGTATATAGCTATAGACTGTATATAGGTGTAGACTGTATATAGGTGTAGACTGTGTATAGGCTGTATATAGGTATATGCTGTACATAGGTGTAGACTGTATATAGATATAGGCTGTATATAAGTGTAGGCTGTATATAGGTATAGACTGTATATAGGTGTAGCCTGTATATAGATATAGGCTGTACATAGGTGTAGACTGTATATAGGTATAGACTGTGTATAGATATAGGCTGTGTATATGTGTAGACTGTGTATAGATATAGGCTGTATATAGATATAGGTGTATAAAGGTATAGACTGTATATACAGTTGTTCAAAATAATAGCAGTGTGTTTAAAAAAGTGACTAAAGCTCAGAATCCTTCTAGTAGCTTCTATCTCCATCCACACAGATGCCTTGGGAACACTACACCTTCTATTCCAAATCAAAACATGAAGTAAAATATATCACATTTGTGTTGTTCCTCTAAAAAAATGGAAGAAAAGTGGATATTAGACTGTTCAAAAAAATAGCAGTGTTTGTCTTCTTCTTTACAATCTCAAACATTCACTCTATAAACGGAGAAATGTCTGTAGATTTCCTTCCCTCTGAATCCCGTCCCTAATACTCAGTTGTATACCCGCTGTCTCTGAGAACTGCTGGACGTCTGTGCTGCTCGGAGTCACCACCTTCGGCCCCTGTGACCAGGTTCTCCAGCCCAGGAGGATCCGACCACATTCCACAGTTCTTCTCTATTTCTTGGTTTTGCCTCAGAAACTGCATTTTTGATGTCACCCAGAAGTTTTCTATTGGATTAGGATCCGGAGATCGGGCCGGCCGCTCCGTAACGTCAGTCTTGTTGGTCTGGAGCCAAGATGTTGCCCGTTTACTGGAGTGTTTGGGGTCGTTGTCTTGTTGGAACACCCATCTCAAGGGCATTTCCTCTTCAGCATAAGGCAGCATGACCTCTTCCAGTATTCTGATGGATTCAGACTGATCCATGATCCCTGGTCTGCGATAAATAGGCCCAACACCGTAGTCTGAGACACATCCCCATCTCATGATGGTTGTCCACCATGCTTTACTGTCTTCACAGTCTACTGGGGCTGAATTCAGTGTCTGGTGGTCGTCTGACAAACTGTCTCCGGCCACTAGACCCAAACAGAACCATCTCACTTCCATCAGTCCACAGAAGGTCTCTTCAGGACGTCAATGGGCTCTTTGGCAGATTGTAAGCTCTTCAGCACACGTCTTGTTTCCAGCAGTGGGACTTTGCGGGGGCTTCTTGCAGATCGCTCGGCCTCACATAGGGGTCTTCTCCTTGTAACAGGACTCACAGGGAACTTTACACCTTCTTCATCTTCCTGGAGCTGATTGTTGGCCGAGTCCTCACCATTTTGGCTTTTCTTCTATCCATTCCAATGGTAGTTTTTCGCTTTCTTCCACGTCTTTCAGGTTTTGGTCGCCATTTTAAAGCATTTGCGATCATTTTAGCTGAGCAGCCGATCATTTTCTGCACTTCTTTATATGTTTTCCCCTCTCCAATCATCGTTTTAATCAATGTACGCTGTTCTTCTCAACAATGTCTGGAACGACCCATGTTCCTCAGAATTTCAGAGAGAAATGCGCTGTAACCGGCAGGTACAACATCTGCTGCCTTCCTTCCTTAAATAAGGGCAATAATTGCCACCTGTTTATCAAAGAATGAATGACCTCACTCATTGAACTCCACACTGCTATTATTTTGAACATGCCCCTTTCAATAAGTGATTGAATTACACAGAATCAGCAGCATGCGGGTCCTGACTGTCGGGTCTGTTGGGTTTCTATTACTCTACTACACCTGCTAGTAAATTATTTGCCATGTAGAAATATCATTTCTACCAAAAACAGTGATTGATCAGGTTAGTCATGTCTGACTGCTATTATTTTTAACACAACTGTAGGTGTAGACTGTGTATAAATATAGGCTGTACATAGGTATAGACTGTATATAGGTGTAGACTGTGTGTGTGTATATATACAGTACAGACCAAAAGTTTGGACACACCTTCTCATTCAAAGAGTTTTCTTTATTTTCATGACTATGAAGGCATCAAAACTCTGAATTAACACATGTGGAATTATATACATAACAAACAAGTGTGAAACAACTGAAAATATGTCATATTCTAGGTTCTTCAAAGTAGCCACCTTTTGCTTTGATTACTGCTTTGCACACTCTTGGCATTCTCTTGATGAGCTTCAAGAGGTAGTCCCCTGAAATGGTCTTCCAACAGTCTTGAAGGAGTTCCCAGAGATGCTTAGCACTTGTTGGCCCTTTTGCCTTCACTCTGCGGTCCAGCTCACCCCAAACCATCTCGATTGGGTTCAGGTCCGGTGACTGTGGAGGCCAGGTCATCTGGCGCAGCACCCCATCACTCTCCTTCATGGTCAAATAGCCCTTACTTTCAAAGTTTTCCCAATTTTTCGGGTGACTGACTGACCTTCATTTCTTAAAGTAATGATGGCCACTCGTTTTTCTTTACTTAGCTGCTTTTTTCTTGCCATAATACAAATTCTAACAGTCTATTCAGTAGGACTATCAGCTGTGTATCCACCTGACTTCTCCTCAACGCCACTGATGGTCCCAACCCCATTTATAAGGCAAGAAATCTCACTTATTAAACCTGACAGGGCACACCTGTGAAGTGAAAACCATTTCAGGGGACTACCTCTTGAAGCTCATCAAGAGAATGCCAAGAGTGTGCAAAGCAGTAATCAAAGCAAAAGGTGGCTACTTTGAAGAACCTAGAATATGACATATTTTCAGTTGTTTCACACTTGTTTGTTATGTATATAATTCCACATGTGTTAATTCATAGTTTTGATGCCTTCATAGTCATGAAAATAAAGAAAACTCTTTGAATGAGAAGGTGTGTCCAAACTTTTGGTCTGTACTGTACATATATATATATATAGGGTGTAGACTGTATAGGTATAGGCGTTATATAGGTGGAGGGAATGCTGCTGCAGAACACAAGGGGTGAAACCACTGGCAGGAACACACCACCCCAGTAATAGACTATCACTGGGATGGGATGGTGTGTTCTGCAGACTATCACTGGGATGGGATGGTGTGTTCTGCGGACTATCACTGGGATGGGATGGTGTGTTCCTGCCAGTGGTTTCACCCCTTGTGTTCCTGCCAGTGGTTTCACGCCCTCCAGGTCTGCCCCCAGCATACTTATGTAGCCGGCGCAGCGGGCAGCTCTCAGTCTCAGGACGGAGTCTAGCTTCTAAGATGACGCCGCCTCCACATTACCGCGTCCTGTGCACTGCTGCTGCTCCTCCTCTTCGGTCAGAAAATGAAGGAGGAGGCAGCAGTAGCGCGGGAATATGTGGTAGGCGGCACCCCGCTGAGCTGCACAGGAGGAAGTTTTGAAGAAGTCAGACTCATCATGAGCGTGGGCAAGTGTGGGCATTTTTTGCAAGCAGGGTAAGCGGCCGCTGTGCAGACTTATTAAACTTGTGTCTGGGGGCACGATAATTGCTGCGCAGCCGCTCACCCGCGCAGCTTAGAGGGAACACTTGACAAGAGTACCTCAGTACTGTACCTCAGTACAGTGTCAGGGGACACTCCCCCTCCATGACACCTGCCACTGTATTGGTCAGCCGGAATTATGGGCGTGACTCACGGGTTTAAATATCCTGAATCGCTGTGGCCGCTTTAGTGCCGGACATGCCGCTAGCACTATGAACATGGAGTGCGCGGTAATGCCCTACTAAACCACGTTTAAATCTCAGCTACATCTATCTATGAAGGCTCCAGATGGATATGCTGGAAATGCGTGGATGTGGATGACTAGCAGAGGTTAGCAGCCTTACTTCGAGCAGTTCATAGGGACAACTGGTGTTCTAGTCCTCAGCTATATAACAGGAGCGTGTGGGGAGACTGAACCTTTCTTACAACACTGGGGCTGATGTCACAATAGTCCTAGTTGACTTCCCCTGCTTTTAGCTGCTGATGTCCATCAGGAGGACGTCTATACCTATAAGGAGAGGCATAGATACTGAGTTACTTCTGAGTCTCAACGGGACAAAACTACAACTCAGGACAGTGTTAGGATGGATGTTCCTGACTCCCAATTTATATTTTTTGGTGGAGGTGCCACAGAGCACATCACTGTAGATGAGGTTCACATTAGCCCCAAAGTTATATTGTGTGTGGGAGTGGACTCCCTTGTTTTAGCCCATTTTTTAAAATTTTCATGTTGAGAACAAATAAAGAAGTTTTGTTTTCATTTTTAGTGTCCTATATTATCCACTATAAATTCGATCATGGTGAGTACCATCATCATTACTTCATGCTGGAGTTTCTTGAGATATTTAACCATAACCAGCTCGTTGTCGTCTACAAACTAGGTCAACCAGGATTCTATTCCTCTTCTATATTGCATTCTTTCATTTCTACAAGGTCACTTCTTTCTCTCCTCTCCAGTGAGTCTCACCCCTGACTGCTCAGCTCCATGTTATCTCCTTACCATGACATTATACCATCTCCACCTCTATGTATCCAGCACTGTGTACAGACATCTAATGTCCAGCTTCATCTCCTCTCCAGTGGGTCTCACCCCTGACTGCTCAGCTCCAGGTTATCTCCTTACCATGACATTATACCATCTCCACCTCTATGTATCCAGCACTGTGTACAGACATGTAATGTCCGGCTTCATCTCCTCTCCAGTGGGTCTTACCCCTGACTGCTCAGCTCCAAGTTATCTCCTTACCATGACATTATACCATCTCCACCTCTATGTATCCAGCACTGTGTACAGACATGTAATGTCCAGCTTCATCTCCTCTCCAGTGGGTCTCACCCCTGACTGCTCAGCTCCATGTTATCTCCTTACCATGACATTATACCCATCTCCACCTCTATGTATCCAGCACTGTGTACAGACATGTAATGTCCAGCTTCATCTCCTCTCCAGTGGGTCTCACCCCTGACTGCTCGGCTCCATGTTATCTCCTTACTATGACATTATACCATCTCCACCTCTATGTATCCAGCACTGTGTACAGACATGTAATGTCCAGCTTCATCTCCTCTCCAGTGGGTCTCACCCCTGACTGCTCAGCTCCATGTTATCTCCTTACCATGACATTATACCCATCTCCACCTCTATGTATCCAGCACTGTGTACAGACATGTAATGTCCAGCTTCATCTCCTCTCCAGTGGGTCTTACCCCTGACTGCTCAGCTCCATGTTATCTCCTTACCATGACATTATACCCATCTCCACCTCTATGTATCCAGCACTGTGTACAGACATGTAATGTCCAGCTTCATCTCCTCTCCAGTGGGTCTTACCCCTGACTGCTCAGCTCCATGTTATCTCCTTACCATGACATTATACCCATCTCCACCTTTATGTATCCAGCACTGTGTACAGACATCTAATGTCCAGCTTCATCTCCTCTCCAGTGGGTCTCACCCCTGACTGCTCGGCTCCATGTTATCTCCTTACTATGACATTATACCATCTCCACCTCTATGTATCCAGCACTGTGGACAGACATCTAATGTCCAGCTTCATCTCCTCTCCAGTGGGTCTTAACCCTGACTGCCTGTCTCCATGTTATCTACTTACCATGACATTATACCCATCTCCACCTCTATGTATCCAGCACTGTGTACAGACATGTAATATCCAGCTTCATCTCCTCTCCAGTGGGTCTTACCCCTGACTGCTCAGCTCCATGTTATCTCCTTACCATGACATTATACCCATCTCCACCTCTATGTATCCAGCACTGTGTACAGACATGTAATGTCCAGCTTCATCTCCTCTCCAGTGGGTCTTACCCCTGACTGCTCAGCTCCATGTTATCTCCTTACCATGACATTATACCCATCTCCACCTTTATGTATCCAGCACTGTGGACAGACATGTAATGTCCAGCTTCATCTCCTCTCCAGTGGGTCTCACCCCTGACTGCTCAGCTCCATGTTATCTCCTTACCATGACGTTATACCTATCTCCACCTCTACACTGCATGCAGAATTATTAGGCAAATGAGTATTTTGACCACATCATCCTCTTTATGCATGTTGTCTTACTCCAAGCTGTATAGGCTCGAAAGCCTACTACCAATTAAGCATATTAGGTGATGTGCATTTCTGTAATGAGAAGGGGTGTGGTCTAATGACATCAACACCCTATATTAGGTGTGCAGAATTATTAGGCAACTTCCTTTCCTTTGGCAAAATGGGTCAAAAGAAGGACTTGACAGGCTCAGAAAAGTCAAAAATAGGGAGATATCTTGCAGAGGGATGCAGCACTCTTAAAATTGCAAAGCTTCTGAAGCGTGATCATCGAACAATCAAGCGTTTCATTCAAAATAGTCAACAGGGTCGCAAGAAGCGTGTGGAAAAACCAAGGCGCAAAATAACTGCCCATGAACTGAGAAAAGTCAAGCGTGCAGCTGCCAAGATGCCACTTGCCACCAGTTTGGCCATATTTCAGAGCTGCAACATCACTGGAGTGCCCAAAAGCACAAGGTGTGCAATACTCAGAGACATGGCCAAGGTAAGAAAGGCTGAAAGACGACCACCACTGAACAAGACACACAAGCTGAAACGTCAAGACTGGGCCAAGAAATATCTCAAGACTGAGTTTTCTAAGGTTTTATGGACTGATGAAATGAGAGTGAGTCTTGATGGGCCAGATGGATGGGCCCGTGGCTGGATTGGTAAAGGGCAGAGAGCTCCAGTCCCACTCAGACGCCAGCAAGGTGGAGGTGGAGTACTGGTTTGGGCTGGTATCATCAAAGATGAGCTTGTGGGGCCTTTTCGGGTTGAGGATGGAGTCAAGCTCAACTCCCAGTCCTACTGCCAGTTTCTGGAAGACACCTTCTTCAAGCAGTGGTACAGGAAGAAGTCTGCATCCTTCAAGAAAAACATGATTTTCATGCAGGACAATGCTCCATCACACGCGTCCAAGTACTCCACAGCGTGGCTGGCAAGAAAGGGTATAAAAGAAGAAAATCTAATGACATGGCCTCCTTGTTCACCTGATCTGAACCCCATTGAGAACCTGTGGTCCATCATCAAATGTGAGATTTACAAGGAGGGAAAACAGTACACCTCTCTGAACAGTGTCTGGGAGGCTGTGGTTGCTGCTGCACGCAATGTTGATGGTGAACAGATCAAAACACTGACAGAATCCATGGATGGCAGGCTTTTGAGTGTCCTTGCAAAGAAAGGTGGCTATATTGGTTTCACTGGTAAAAATAAATAATTGAAATGGGTATATATTTGTTTTTTGTTAAGTTGCCTAATAATTATGCACAGTAATAGTCACCTGCACACACAGATATCCCCCTAAAATAGCTAAAACTAAAAACAAACTAAAAACTACTTCCAAAAATATTCAGCTTTGATATTAATGAGTTTTTTGGGTTCATTGAGAACATGGTTGTTGTTCAATAATAAAATTAATCCTCAAAAATACAACTTGCCTAATAATTCTGCACTCCCTGTATGTATCCAGCACTGTGTACAGACATCTAATGTCCAGCTTCATCTCCTCTCCAGTGGGTCTTACCCCTGACTGCCCGGCTCCGTGTTATCTCTTTAACCATGACATTATACCATCTCCACCTCTATGTATCCAGCACTGTATACAGACATCTAATGTCTAGCTTCATCTCCTCTCCAGTGGGTCTTACCCCTGACTGCTCAGCTCCATGTTATCTCCTTACCATGACGTTATACCCATCTCCACCTCTATGTATCCAGCACTGTGTACAGACATGTAATGTCCAGCTTCATCTCCTCTCCAGTGGGTCTCACCCCTGACTGCTCAGCTCCATGTTATCTCCTTACCATGACGTTATACCCATCTCCACCTCTATGTATCCAGCACTGTGTACAGACATGTAATGTCTAGCTTCATCTCCTCTCCAGTGGGTCTTACCCCTGACTGCTCAGCTCCATGTTATCTCCTTACCATGACGTTATACCCATCTCCACCTCTATGTATCCAGCACTGTGTACAGACATGTAATGTCCAGCTTCATCTCCTCTCCAGTGGGTCTCACCCCTGACTGCTCAGCTCCATGTTATCTCCTTACCATGACATTATACCCATCTCCACCTCTATGTATCCAGCAATGTGTACAGACATGTAATGTCCAGCTTCATCTCCTCTCCAGTGGGTCTTACCCCTGACTGCTCGGCTCCATGTTGTCTCCTTACTATGACATTATACCATCTCCACCTCTATGTATCCAGCACTGTGGACAGACATCTAATGTCCAGCTTCATCTCCTCTCCAGTGGGTCTTAACCCTGACTGCCTGTCTCCATGTTATCTACTTACCATGACATTATACCATCTCCACCTCTATGTATCCAGCACTGTGTACAGACATCTAATGTCCAGCTTCATCTCCTCTCCAGTGGGTCTTACCCCTGACTGCCCGGCTCCGTGTTATCTCTTTACCATGACATTATACCCATCTCCACCTCTATGTATCCAGCACTGTGTACAGACATCTAATGTCCAGCTTCATCTCCTCTCCAGTGGGTCTTACCCCTGACTGCCCGGCTCCGTGTTATCTCCTTACCATGACATTGTATCCATCTCCACCTCTATGTATCCAGCACTGTGTACACACATCTAATGTCTAGCTTCATCTCCTCTCCAGTGGGTCTTACCCCTGACTGCTCAGCTCCATGTTATCTCCTTACCATGACATTATACCATCTCCACCTCTATGTATCCATCACTGTGTACAGACATCTAATGTCCAGCTTCATCTCCTCTCCAGTGGGTCTTACCCCTGATTGCCCGGCTCCGTGTTATCTCTTTACCATGACATTGTATCCATCTCCACCTCTATGTATCCAGCACTGTGTACACACATCTAATGTCTAGCTTCATCTCCTCTCCAGTGGGTCTTACCCCTGACTGCCTGTCTCCATGTTATCTCCTTACCATGACATTATACCATCTCCACCTCTATGTATCCATCACTGTGTACAGACATCTAATGTCCAGCTTCATCTCCTCTCCAGTGGGTCTTACCCCTGATTGCCCGGCTCCGTGTTATCTCTTTACCATGACATTGTATCCATCTCCACCTCTATGTATCCAGCACTGTGTACACACATCTAATGTCTAGCTTCATCTCCTCTCCAGTGGGTCTTACCCCTGACTGCTCAGCTCCATGTTATCTCCTTACCATGACGTTATACCCATCTCCACCTCTATGTATCCAGCACTGTGTACAGACATCTAATGTCCAGCTTCATCTCCTCTCCAGTGGGTCTCACCCCTGACTGCTCAGCTCCATGTTATCTCCTTACCATGACATTGTATCCATCTCCACCTCTATGTATCCAGCACTGTATACAGACATCTAATGTCTAACTTCATCTCCTCTCCAGTGGGTCTTACCCCTGACTGCCTGTCTCCATGTTATCTCCTTACCATGACTTTATACCCATCTCCACCTCTATGTATCCAGCACTGTGTACAGACATGTAATATCCAGCTTCATCTCCTCTCCAGTGGATCTTATCCCTCACTGTCTGGTTCTACGTTGCACATCTCTCTCTCTCCTCATAGGTCACCTCTCATGTCACGCGCCCGGTCACCTCTCCGTTCATTCTCTGCTTGGATGCAGCAGCTGGTGTTACCTCTGCAGACAGGCTGATGGACCCAGCCCCTTCTCCACCTAAGAAGTATATGACGTGTCTTTACGGATTACCTTACGGGTCTCTGGTGGGAATACCACTTTAAAGAGGATTATTAGAATCCACTGGATTACAGTCCTATCAGTAGGCAGAACACCTGAGGGATCCCCCATCATGCAGGCCTCAGAAGCGTTAAAAGAGGATCTGGTGAAGGAAGACGATGGCGGTAAATAATTGACAGATTTAGGTTCCTCCATCTGTAAAAGCTGCACCCCTGGACTGAGGTGCTCGACACCATCAATTATTAACCGATTGAGCAATGCCAAGCACCAGGGTCACTGTGACCCGGAAACAGCGTTACATTATTTAAAGTGACATTAGAATGGAGACAACAGCTCTGGATGTGACTGGAGAAGTGCTCTAAGGTAATATTGAAATGGAAATGACAGCTCTGGATGTGATTTGAGTAGAGCTCTATATAATGTAACATTGGAATCGAGACAAATGCTCTGGATGTGACTGGAGTATAAGAAAAATGAAAGAGTTAACTTTAACAATCAGGTGACCTGCTAAATGAGAGGAGGCAAGGACTATCACTGGACACTGCAACTTTTAAAGGGCTCCAGCACTGTGTACAGACATCTAATGTCCAGCTTCATCTCCTCTCCAGTGGGTCTTACCCCTGACTGCTCAGCTCCAAGTTATCTCCTTACCATGACATTATACCATCTCCACCTCTATGTATCCAGCACTGTGTACAGACATGTAATGTCCAGCTTCATCTCCTCTCCAGTGGGTCTTACCCCTGACTGCTCAGCTCCATGTTATCTCCTTACCATGACATTATACCATCTCCACCTCTATGTATCCAGCACTGTGTACAGACATGTAATGTCCAGCTTCATCTCCTCTCCAGTGGGTCTTACCCTGACTGCCTGGCTCCATGTTATCTCCTTACCATGACATTATACCCATCTCCACCTTTATGTATCCAGCACTGTGTACAGACATCTAATGTCCAGCTTCATCTCCTCTCCAGTGGGTCTTAACCCTGACTGCCTGTCTCCATGTTATCTCCTTACCATGACATTATACCATCTCCACCTCTATGTATCCAGCACTGTGTACAGACATCTAATGTCCAGCTTCATCTCCTCTCCAGTGGGTCTTACCCCTGACTGCTCAGCTCCATGTTATCTCCTTACCATGACATTATACCATCTCCACCTCTATGTATCCAGCACTGTGTACAGACATGTAATGTCCAGCTTCATCTCCTCTCCAGTGGCTCTTACCCTGACTGCCTGGCTCCATGTTATCTCCTTACCATGACATTATACCCATCTCCACCTTTATGTATCCAGCACTGTAAACAGACATCTAATGTCCAGCTTCATCTCCTCTCCAGTGGGTCTTAACCCTGACTGCCTGTCTCCATGTTATCTCCTTACCATGACATTATACCATCTCCACCTCTATGTATCCTGCACTGTGTACAGACATGTAATGTCCAACTTCATCTCCTCTCCGTGGGTCTTACCCCTGACTGCCCGACTCCATGTTATCTCCTTACCATGACATTATACCATCTCCACCTCTATGTATCCAGCACTGTGTACAGACATCTAATGTCCAGCTTCATCTCCTCTCCAGTGGGTCTCACCCCTGACTGCTCAGCTCCATGTTATCTCCTTACCATGACATTATACCATCTCCACCTCTATGTATCCAGCACTGTGTACAGACATGTAATGTCCAGCTTCATCTCCTCTCCAGTGGGTCTTACCCCTGACTGCCTGTCTCCATGTTATCTACTTACCATGACATTATACCCATCTCCACCTCTATGTATCCAGCACTGTGTACAGACATCTAATGTCCAGCTTCATCTCCTCTCCAGTGGCTCTTACCCCTGACTGCCTGTCTCCATGTTATCTCCTTACCATGACATTATACCATCTCCACCTCTATGTATCCAGCACTGTGTACAGACATGTAATGTCCAGCTTCATCTCCTCTCCAGTGGGTCTTACCCCTGACTGCCTGTCTCCATGTTATCTCCTTACCATGACATTATACCATCTCCACCTCTATGTATCCAGCACTGTGTACAGACATCTAATGTCCAGCTTCATCTCCTCTCCAGTGGGTCTTACCCCTGACTGCCCAGCTCCATGTTATCTCCTTACCATGACATTATACCCATCTCCACCTCTATGTATCCAGCACTGTGTACAGACATGTAATGTCCAGCTTCATCTCCTCTCCAGTGGGTCTTACCCTGACTGCCTGGCTCCATGTTATCTCCTTACCATGACATTATACCCATCTCCACCTTTATGTATCCAGCACTGTGTACAGACATCTAATGTCCAGCTTCATCTCCTCTCCAGTGGGTCTTAACCCTGACTGCCTGTCTCCATGTTATCTCCTTACCATGACATTATACCATCTCCACCTCTATGTATCCAGCACTGTGTACAGACATGTAATGTCCAGCTTCATCTCCTCTCTAGTGGCTCTTACCCTGACTGCCTGGCTCCATGTTATCTCCTTACCATGACATTATACCCATCTCCACCTTTATGTATCCAGCACTGTGTACAGACATCTAATGTCCAGCTTCATCTCCTCTCCAGTGGGTCTTAACCCTGACTGCCTGTCTCCATGTTATCTCCTTACCATGACATTATACCATCTCCACCTCTATGTATCCTGCACTGTGTACAGACATGTAATGTCCAACTTCATCTCCTCTCCGTGGGTCTTACCCCTGACTGCCCGACTCCATGTTATCTCCTTACCATGACATTATACCATCTCCACCTCTATGTATCCATGTTATCTCCTTACCCATCTCCACCTCTATATATCCTGCACTGTGTACAGACATCTAATGTCCAGCTTCATCTCCTCTCCAGTGGGTCTTACCCTGACTGCCTGACTCCATGTTATCTCCTTACCATGACATTATACCCATCTCCACCTCTATATATCCAGCACTGTGTACAGACATGTAATGTCCAGCTTCATCTCCTCTCCAGTGGGTCTTACCCCTGACTGCTCGGCTCCATGTTATCTCCTTACCATGACATTATACCATCTCCACCTCTATGTATCCATGTTATCTCCTTACCCATCTCCACCTCTATATATCCTGCACTGTGTACAGACATCTAATGTCCAGCTTCATCTCCTCTCCAGTGGGTCTTACCCTGACTGCCTGACTCCATGTTATCTCCTTACCATGACATTATACCCATCTCCACCTCTATGTATCCAGCACTGTGTACAGACATGTAATGTCCAGCTTCATCTCCTCTCCAGTGGGTCTTACCCCTGACTGCCCGACTCCATGTTATCTCCTTACCATGACATTATACCATCTCCACCTCTATGTATCCATGTTATCTCCTTACCCATCTCCACCTCTATATATCCTGCACTGTGTACAGACATCTAATGTCCAGCTTCATCTCCTCTCCAGTGGGTCTTACCCTGACTGCCTGACTCCATGTTATCTCCTTACCATGACATTATACCCATCTCCACCTCTATGTATCCAGCACTGTGTACAGACATCTAATGTCCAGCTTCATCTCCTCTCCAGTGGGTCTTACCCCTGACTGCCCGACTTCATGTTATCTCCTAAGGCCTCTTTCACACTTGCGTTGTCCGGATCCGGCGTGTACTCCACTTGCCGGAATTACACCCCAGATCCGGAAAAACGCAAGTGTACTGAAAGCATTTGAAGACGGATCCGTCTTCAAAATGCTTTCAGTGTTACTATGGCAGCCAGGACGCTATTAAAGTCCTGGTTGCCATAGTAGGAGCGGGGGAGCGGTATACTTACAGTCCGTGCGGCTCCCCGGGGCGCTCCCGAATGACGTCAGAGCGCCCCATGCGCATGGATGACGTGTCCAATGCGATCACGTGATCCATGCGCTTGGGGCGCCCTGACGTCACTCTGGAGCGCCCCGGGAGCTGCACGGACGGTAAGTATGCTGCTCCCCGCTACACTTTACCATGGCTGCCAGGACTTTAGCGTCCCGGCAGCCATGGTAACCATTCAGAAAAAGCTAAACGTCGGATCCGGTAATGCGCCGAAACGACGTTTAGCTTAAGGCCGGATCCGGATCAATGCCTTTCAATGGGCATTAATTCCGGATCCGGCCTTGCGGCAAGTCTTCAGGATTTTTGGCCGGAGCAAAAAGTGCAGCATGCTGCTGTATTTTCTCCGGCCAAAAAACGTTCCGTTCCGGAACTGAAGACATCCTGATGCATCCTGAACGGATTTCTCTCCATTCAGAATGCATTGGGATAATCCTGATCAGGATTCTTCCGGCATAGAGCCCCGACGACGGAACTCTATGCCGGAAGACAAGAACGCAAGTGTGAAAGAGCCCTTACTATGACATTATACCCATCTCCACCTCTTTGTATCCCGCACTGTGTACAGACATCTAATTTTTCTGCTTCGATGCAGCAGCTGGTGTTACCTCTGCAGACAGGCTGATGGACCCGGTCCCTTCTCCACCTAAGAAGTGTATGACGCGTCTTTACGGATTACCTTACTTGTCTCGGGTGGGAATACCCCTTTAAACAGGATTATTAGAATCCACTGGATTACAGTCCCATCAGTAGGCAGAACACCTGAGGGATCCCCCATCATGCAGGCCTCAGTAGAGTTAAAAGAGGATCTGGTGAAGGAAGACGATGGCGGTAAATAATTGACAGATTTAGGTTCCTCCATCTGTAAAAGCTGCACCCCTGGACTGAGGTGCCCGACACCATCAATTATTAACCGATTGAGCAATGCCGAGCACCAGGGTCACTGTAAAAAAAAGTGAAATTATATAAAGTGACATTGGAATGGAGACAACAGCTCTGGATGTGACTGGAGAAAAGCTCTAAGGTAACATTGGAATGGAGACAACAGCTCTGGATGTGACTGGAGAAAAGCTCTAAGGTAATATTGAAATGGAAATGAGAGCTCTGGATGTGACTGGAGAAAAGCTCTAAGGTAATATTGAAATGGAAATGACAGCTCTGGATGTGATTGGAGTAGAGCTCTATATAATGTAACATTGTAATCGAGACAAATGCTCTGGATGTGACTTTAGTATAAGAAAAATGAAAGAGTTAACTTTAACAATCAGGTGACCTGCTAAATGAGAGGAGGCAAGGACTATCACTGGACACTGCAACTTTTAAAGGGCTCCAGCACTGTGTACAGACATGTAATGTCCGGCTTCATCTCCTCTCCAGTGGGTCTTACCCCTGACTGCTCGGCTCCAGGTTATCTCCTTACCATGACATTATACCATCTCCACCTCTATGTATCCAGCACTGTGGACAGACATCTAATGTCCAGCTTCATCTCCTCTCCAGTGGGTCTTACCCCTGACTGCTCGGCTCCATGTTATCTCCTTACCATGACATTATACCCATCTCCACCTTTATGTATCCAGCACTGTATACAGACATGTAATGTCCAGCTTCATCTCCTCTCCAGTGGGTCTCACCCCTGACTGCTCAGCTCCATGTTATCTCCTTACCATGACATTATACCATCTCCACCTCTATGTATCCAGCACTGTATACAGACATCTAATGTCTAGCTTCATCTCCTCTCCGTGGGTCTTACCCTGACTGCTCGGCTCCATGTTATCTCCTTACCATGACATTATACCATCTCCACCTCTATGTATCCAGCACTGTGTACAGACATGTAATGTCCAGCTTTATCTCCTCTCCAGTGGGTCTTACCCCTGACTGCTCAGCTCCATGTTATCTTCTTACCATGACTTTATACCCATCTCCACCTCTATGTATCCAGCACTGTGTACAGACATCTAATGTCCAGCTTCATCTCCTCTCCAGTGGGTCTCACCCCTGACTGCTCAGCTCCATGTTATCTCCTTACCATGACATTATACCCATCTCCACCTCTATGTATCCAGCACTGTGTACAGACATCTAATGTCCAGCTTCATCTCCTCTCCAGTGGGTCTCACCCCTGACTGCTCAGCTCCATGTTATCTCCTTACCATGACATTATACCCATCTCCACCTCTATGTATCCAGCACTGTGGACAGACATGTAATGTCCAGCTTCATCTCCTCTCCAGTGGGTCTCACCCCTGACTGCTCAGCTCCATGTTATCTCCTTACCATGACATTATACCCATCTCCACCTCTATGTATCCAGCACTGTGTACAGACATCTAATGTCCAGCTTCATCTCCTCTCCAGTGGGTCTCACCCCTGACTGCTCAGCTCCATGTTATCTCCTTACCATGACATTATACCCATCTCCACCTCTATGTATCCAGCACTGTGTACAGACATGTAATGTCCAGCTTCATCTCCTCTCCAGTGGGTCTCACCCCTGACTGCTCAGCTCCATGTTATCTCCTTACCATGACATTATACCCATCTCCACCTCTATGTATCCAGCACTGTGTACAGACATGTAATGTCCAGCTTTATCTCCTCTCCAGTGGGTCTTACCCCTGACTGCTCAGCTCCATGTTATCTTCTTACCATGACTTTATACCCATCTCCACCTCTATGTATCCAGCACTGTGTACAGACATCTAATGTCCAGCTTCATCTCCTCTCCAGTGGGTCTCACCCCTGACTGCTCAGCTCCATGTTATCTCCTTACCATGACATTATACCCATCTCCACCTCTATGTATCCAGCACTGTGTACAGACATGTAATGTCCAGCTTTATCTCCTCTCCAGTGGGTCTTACCCTGACTGCCCGGCTCCGTGTTATCTCCTTACCATGACATTATACCATCTCCACCTTTGTGTATCCAGCACTGTGTACAGACATCTAATGTCCAGCTTCATCTCCTCTCCATTGGGTCTCACCCCTGACTGCCTGGCTCCATGTTATCTCCTTACCATGACATTATACCCATCTCCACCTCTATGTATCCAGCACTGTGTACAGACATCTAATGTCCAGCTTCATCTCCTCTCCAGTGGGTCTCACCCCTGACTGCTCAGCTCCATGTTATCTCCTTACCATGACATTATACCCATCTCCACCTCTATGTATCCAGCACTGTGTACAGACATGTAATGTCCAGCTTCATCTCCTCTCCAGTGGGTCTTACCCCTGACTGCCTGGCTCCGTGTTATCTCCTTACCATGACATTTATACCCATCTCCACCTCTATGTATCCAGCACTGTGTACACACATCTAATGTCCAGCTTCATCTCCTCTCCAGTGGGTCTTACCCTGACTGCCTGGCTCCATGTTATCTCCTTACCATGACATTATACCTATCTCCAGCACTTTGTACAGACATGTAATGTCCAGCTTCATCTCCTCTCCAGTGGGTCTTACCCCTGACTGCCCGACTCCAGGTTTTCTCCTTTCTATGGCCGCATTTATTTTGAATGGCACAATCTGCTGCAGCATAGATTTGATGGATGGCATTCTTCAGGTTTCTGATGATCTTTACCAGAACCACCAGTTATCCAGAGATCTCATGATGGGGCTATTGGTGCTTAGTGGCTTCTCTTGGTATCTCCTAATGTGCAGTGCCTAATATCCTTTTTTAGCCGGCTGTGTGATAGTATTTATTCTAATGGCCAGTTTACGCTGTGTTCAGCAGTTGGGTGGAGTGGGGGCATGTCGGGAGTTGTATCAGGGCTTGGACTCCGGCCCTGTAAAATATACGAACATGTGCACCTGGGAACAGGTGTTAATGTTGGCAAAATACTACTTCATCCAGGGGCTATCATCCAGGGGTTATCAATCAAGGGCTATCATCCAGGGGTTATCATCCAGGGGTTATCATCCAGGGGTTATCAATCAAGGGCTATCATCCAGGGGTTATCATCCAGGGGTTATCAATCAAAGGCTATCATACAGGAATTATCAATCAGGTGCTATCATCCAGCGATTATCAATCAGGGGCTGTGGTAGTTTTTCTGCCCAGGAGCACACCTCGTCATAAATCAGCCGAGTCTTATGGAAGAGTAGAGGAGAATCTAAGACCAGCGTAAAAAGCCCCCAAAATGCTCAGACTGGAGAGCACATTTACTAATCTAGGTATTAATTACTGCAATCCCCTCTATGTGAGAGGGCATCTGCCACTACCAGGTAGAGATTGACTTTTACTCCTCAAGTGCAGGTTCAACAATTCACCTGCCCTGAGAGACGTCCACACCAGTAATGACTCTGCACATTGGGAGACGGCTGCGCGGTTCTGACTCCTCAGCAGTAAAGTCCATTTAGCAGTGAGGTTTCAATATTATTATTTTAAAGCGCCATTAATTCCTGGCACTGCACATATGAAAAGGGTTCACATACAGTACAGACCAAAAGTTTGGACACACCTTCTCATTCAAAGAGTTTTCTTTATTTTCATGACTATGAAGGCATCAAAACTATGAATTAACACATGTGGAATTATATACATAACAAACAAGTGTGAAACAACTGAAAATATGTCATATTCTAGGTTCTTCAAAGTAGCCACCTTTTGCTTTGATTACTGCTTTGCACACTCTTGGCATTCTCTTGATGAGCTTCAAGAGGTAGTCACCTGAAATGGTCTTCCAACAGTCTTGAAGGAGTGCCCAGAGATGCTTAGCACTTGTTGGCCCTTTTGCCTTCACTCTGTGGTCCAGCTCACCCCAAACCATCTCGATTGGGTTCAGGTCCGGTGACTGTGGAGGCCAGGTCATCTGGCGCAGCACCCCATCACTCTCCTTAATGGTCAAAAAGCCCTTACTTTCAAAGTTTTCCCAATTTTTCGGCTTACTGACTGACCTTCATTTCTTAAAGTAATGATGGCCACTCGTTTTTCTTTACTTAGCTGCTTTTTTCTTGCCATAATACAAATTCTAACAGTCTATTCAGTAGGACTATCAGCTGTGTATCCACCTGACTTCTCCTCAACGCCACTGATGGTCCCAACCCCATTTATAAGGCAAGAAATCCCACTTATTAAACCTGAAAGGGCACACCTGTGAAGTGAAAACCATTTCAGGGGACTACCTCTTGAATCTCATCAAGAGAATGCCAAGAGTGTGCAAAGCAGTAATCAAAGCAAAAGGTGGCTACTTTGACGAACCTAGAATATGACATATTTTCAGTTGTTTCAGTAGTCCTCTAAATGTGGCGCAATCTGATGTATAATCTATCGCTTAAATATTATACCAAAAGTTCACTGTTATTTGTAGCGAATGATGAAAATGTCCTTTGGATGCAAGAAATATAAATCCAAGTCCGCTATTGGGGGTACTGTCCCTTTAAATAACACTGAATGTTAGCATTAAGTCCACTATATTCCGCAATGTGTTGAAAGTAGTTTCGGGGACTTCTCTCCCCTTCCTCAGTGGCCATCTGAGGAAGGGAAGAGAAGTCCCCGAAACGCGTCTGGCGTTATATCTCTGCGTAATATAAGAAATTGGATATGATCAAGACTTCTTAAGCAGTTTTAAATTTGGAGCGCTCCATTTTTTCTATCCAGCGTGAGTACCTCTCACAGGAACCCGGAACTAAGCCATCAAGTCCCGCGATACCTTGAGACAACACGTGACAGACACCAAGGAGCGAGGACGCCGGAAGTAACCTCGAGCGGTGCGGTAAGCTGAATAACGGGACTGCCGGGGACTTGCATACACCGGTAAGCAAACTTCTTTCCCACAGCATTGAGCACCGGAGGGCCCGGAGGCTTTCTAATACCAGCTAAAAAGTCCACCGCTACTTTCAACACATTGCGGAATATAGTGGACTTAATGCTAACATTCAGTGTTATTTAAAGGGACAGTACCCCCAATAGCGGACTTGGATTTATATTTCTTGCATCCAAAGGACATTTTCATCATTCGCTACAAATAACAGTGAACTTTTGGTATAATATTTAAGCGATAGATTATACATCAGATTGCGCCACATTTAGAGGACTACTTCTCCATATAGGATTCTACTATCAGTGCACCGCACTATTTATATTTTTAATTGTTTTAATATTGTGTTGATTATATGCTGTTTTATTCATGCTGTCCACACTCCATTGTTGAGTGGGTGGCGATTAAATGCTGTTGATGTGAACCATATAGCGAGTGCCAGTCACTTTTTACTCAGTCCCCTGAATTGGTCTTCCAACAGTCTTGAAGGAGTTCCCAGAGATGCTTAGCACTTGTTGGCCCTTTTGCCTTCACTCTGCGGTCCAGCTCACCCCAAACCATCTCGATTGGGTTCAGGTCCGGTGACTGTGGAGGCCAGGTCATCTGGCGCAGCACCCCATCACTCTCCTTCATGGTCAAATAGCCCTTACTTTCAAAGTTTTCCCAATTTTTCGGCTGACTGACTGACCTTCATTTCTTAAAGCAATGATGGCCACTCGTTTTTCTTTACTTAGCTGCTTTTTTCTTGCCATAATACAAATTCTAACAGTCTATTCAGTAGGACTATCAGCTGTGTATCCACCTGACTTCTCCTCAACGCAACTGATGGTCCCAACCCCATTTATAAGGCAAGAAATCCCACTTATTAAACCTGACAGGGCACACCTGTGAAGTGAAGACCATTTCAGGGGACTACCTCTTGAAGCTCATCAAGAGAATGCCAAGAGTGTGCAAAGCAGTAATCCAAGCAAAAGGTGGCTACTTTGAAGAACCTAGAATATGACATATTTTCAGTTGTTTCACACTTGTTTGTTATGTATATAATTCCACATGTGTTAATTCATAGTTTTGATGCCTTCATAGTCATGAAAATAAAGAAAACTCTTTGAATGAGAAGGTGTGTCCAAACTTTTGGTCTGTACTGTACATAATAGAAAGATAAGTACAAAGAGCATGCACGAAATGAGTGACGGATTGATAAAGGAAGGGAGAAGACCCTGTCAGGAAAGGAGACAGCAGGTAGAAGCTGCTCCGATGGTTGTGTAGTGGCAGCAGGGTTATTGTAGGGTGTACTGTAGCTTTCCTTTCAGGTTGCGTTTGGATGGTAAAAAGGATTCTGATGTGCTCGGTTAGTAATTTCCAGAGTATGGGGAGGTGCATGGACAAGAGAAGAGCAAGAAGGTCTTCAAAGCATCAGAGGTTATGTGTGAGGCAATATAAGAGATTAAGTCAAAGATGTGTGGAGAGGACTAGGGATGAGCGAACCTGAACTGTATAGTTCGGGTTCGTACCGAATTTTGGGGTGTTCGTGACACGGACCCGAACCCAAACATTTACGTAAAAGTTCGGGTTTGGTGTTCGGCGCTTTCTTGGCACTTTTTGAAAGGCTGCAAAGCAGCCAATCAACAAGCGTCATAATACTTGCCCCAAGAGGCCATCACAGCCATGACTACTATTGGCATGGCTGTGATTGGCCAGTGCAGCATGTGACCCAGCCTCTATTTAAGCTGGAGTCTCGTAGCGCCGCACGTCTCTCTGCTCTGATCAGTGTAGGGAGAGGCTGCAGCTGCTGCTGTTAGGGCGAGATTAGGCAGGGATTTACTTACTGAAGTGATCGATATACAGCTGTGTATCATACAACCTCTGCTATTCAATGGCTCACTGTTTTTAGGCTGCCCAGAGCGTTTTTCTGGGGTGATCGGCGGCCATTTTGTGTCTTGTGGTGCGCCAGCACAAGCTGCCACCAAGTCCATTTAACCATCAATAGTGTGTTGTTGTTTTTTTGCTATATCCTACATCAGGGGCTTGGCTGTGCTTGCTATTTTATTGAGGGGTGAAATACAATTCCCAAAATAGCAGTACCCTAAATCTGGTGTTTCAGCTGTGGCTAGCCAATTGTAATACTGTCTGCTGTCTGGCAAAGGATATATTTTGTTCTGGGTTGAAATTCAATTCCCAAATTAGCAATTCCCTAAATCAGTGGTTTCTGCTGTAGCAGGCCAAGTTTAAATCTATCCATAAAAGGGTATATTACATTGAAGGTAGGGATCGACCGATTATCGGTTTTACCGATATTATCGGCCGATATTTAGTATTTTGACCGTTATCGGCATCTATTTTGCGGATATTCCGATAACATATTGGGAACACAGATCGCGCTGCTCTCAGCGCTCTCCGCGTTCCCTCAGCAGCACAGGGGAGAAGGAAGCAGTGTCTCCTCCCCCTGTGATGCTGCTGCCGCCAATTAGAGGAGAGAGGACAAAAGAAGGGGAGGGAATAAGGCCACCGCTCCACCAATGAAGATAAGTCTTTCATTAATTCATATACAGGAGGCGGGAGCTGGCTGCAGAGTCACATAGCCGGCTCCCAACCTCTATGAGCGGTAGCTGTGATCTGCGGTAGTTAACCCCTTAGGTGCCTCGGATCGCAGCTACCGCTCATAGAGGTCGGGAGCCGGCTATGTGATTCTGCAGCCAGCTCCCGCCTCCTGTATATGAATTAATGAGAGATTTCTCTTCATTGGTGGCGCAGTGCGCCCCCCCCCCAAGCCCCCAAGTATTAGTCATTGGTGGCACAGTGCGCCCCCCACCCCAGTATTAAAAACGTTGGTGGCGCAGTACGCCCCCCCACCCAAGCCCCCCCCCCCCCCCAGTATTAATCATTGGTGGCAGTGGCCACAGGATCCCCTCTCCCCTGCTCCTCCGATCGGAGCCCCAGCAGTGTAATCCTGGGGCTCCGATCAGTTACCATGGCAGCCAGGACGCTACTGAAGCACTGGCTGCCATGTTCAGCTCCATGCTGCTGTGTGCACAAAGCCCAGAACAGCAGGGACAGTGTGAGATCCTATCAGGGTGAATAGGACAAAGGTTCTAGTCCCTAAGGGGGCTAAAAGTTAGAAAAATAAATAAATATTAAGTATAAATGAAAAAGAAAGATTTACAAAAAAAATAAAAATACACGTTAACAATAAACATATTAATTTTCAGCAGATTTGTGTAGGAATTTTTATTTTTTTTTAAAACGAAAATTCCCAGAATATCGGTATAAATTATCGGCTATTGGCCTGAAAGTTCACAAATTATCGGTATCGGCCCTAAAAAATCAATATCGGTCGATCCCTAATTGAAGGTGCTGATAGGGTCATCCTCAATAACTTCACACGCTACCATGCATCTCCAAGTCTAATTCTGTCCGTAAAAGGAAACCTTTCATCCAGCACCTAAATACTAGGCCTACAGTTTAGATTCAGCTAAATCTGTGGTTTCTGCTGTGCCTGTATTAGTGTAATACGGTACCTAAATAGATAGCCAGATAGTGTTACCGTAGGTGCCTGTAAAAAAAGGCCTGAATTTGAATTCAATACATTGGGCCAAATAATTTTTTTCTTATTGTGGTGAACGGTAACAATGAGGAAACTATCTAGTAAGGGACACGGACGTGGACATGGTCGTGGTGGTGTTAGTGGACCCTCTGGTGCTGGGAGAGGACAAGGCCGTTCTGCCACAGCCACACGTCCTAGTGAACCAACTACCTCAGGTCCCAGTAGACGCCAGAATTTACAGCGATATTTGGTGGGGCCCAATGCCGTTCTAAGGATGGTAAGGCCTGAGCAGGTACAGGCATTAGTCAATTGGGTGGCCGACAGTGGATCCAGCACGTTCACATTATCTCCCACCCAGTCTTCTGCAGAAAGCGCACAAATGGCGCATGAAAACCAAGCCCATCAGTCTGTCACATCACCCCCATGCATATCGGGGAACCTGTCTGAGCCTCAAGTTATGCAGCAGTCTCTTATGCTGTTTGAAGACTCTGCTGGCAGGGTTTCCCAAGGGAATCCACCTAGCCCTTCCCCAGGGGTGGAAGACATAGAATGCACTGACGCACAACCACTTATGTTTCCTGATGATGAGGACATGGGAATACCACCTCAGCACGTCTCTGATGATGACGAAACACAGGTGCTGTAACGGACCGTTTCAGCAGACAAGGGGTTAAAATCAGTTTAGGCGATATGCCCCTTTCTGAGAGACAGGCACAGCTACTGCAGAACACCAACTCCCGAACTGGATACAAAATAGCACTCCAAACTGGAACCTCACGAATAGCTGCTAGCAGACGAACAGGAATCAGCTTACACTCCTGGCAATCAGTCTCTAACAGCATACAGCGGATCCCCCCAATAACGAGACAAGGCTCCGTGTTGAGGGTCAAGCAGTGGTCTGACTTTACTTCAAGTACAGCCTCTTTTATTCACAAAAAACAAACATAGTACTGCCCACAGGGTTTTGAAATACAACCAATTAGTAATTTACAACACATACAATGTAAGTACAGCAACCAATCGTTCACGCCCCCAGAGGACCAGAAGGGAGACTGCGACACAGGACAGATACAACATATCCCCACAATGCATCATGGTTTCCTCCTCTCTGTCCCGGAGACAACCGAGGAGCAATCCAATTATCTCTCAGGACAAAGGGAAATCGCCAATACACATGTGGATACAACAGGACAGGAATCACCATTTAAACACACAATGGGACAATGGCACAATAGAAACACACCCAGCATATTCCTCCCAAGCTGACAAGTTACACTTATTATTAAGAGACCGACTGTCTCTGCTCCCAATACAGTGTCCTGCTGCTGGGGAAAGGAGACTGGGCTCTCTATTCCCTGCTGGACACTCTGCCGCTGGGGGACAGGACCGACTGTCTCTGCCCCCTGTAACTCCGCCTGCCGCTGGGGAATGGAGACTGGGCTCCCAATTCCCAATAAATCACACGGCCGCTGGGTAATGGAGACTGGGCTCCCAATTCCCAAAAAATCATGCTGCTGCTGGGGGGCAGGAACAACTACCTCTGCCCCCTGTAACTCAGCCTGCCACTGGGGAGGGAGGACGCTGCTCTCCTCTCCCTGCACTTCACACTGCCGCTGGGGAATGGAGACTGGGCTCCCAATTCCCTGCAATTCACACTGCCGCTGGGGAATGGAGACTGGGCTCCCAATTCCCTGCAATTCACACTGCCGCTGGGGAATGGAGACTGGGCTCCCAATTCCCTGCTGGACACTCTGCCGCTGGGGAGAGGAGACTGAGCTCCCTCTGTCCCGCAACTGTAACTTCCGATGGAGGTCCACCCAACGTGGCAGCTGACCGTCACCTTCTGCCCGGTATAGTAGGGTCTTTAACACTAGACTCCTCATGAACTTCACGTATTTCTCAGCTGGATTGGGTCCGAAGAAGTTCAGCCGCAACCACATCATACGATCAAATTCCTCAACAGAGTATCTGTACTCCACTGCTGGTTCCATCTTGGTGCTTTTAGGGTCACTGTACTGAGACATGCGTTGCCCTTAAGTTGTAAAATCCAAAGAAATGGTGTCTCCTGTAGCTGTCCTTCTGGCTGTAGGAACGATCCCACTGCTGCCACCAATGTAACGGACCGTTTCAGCAGACAAGGTGTTAAAATCCGTTTAGGCGATATGCCCATTTCTGAGAGACAGGCACAGCTACTGCAGAACACCAACTCCCGAACTGGATACAAAATAGCACTCCAAACTGGAACCTCACGAATAGCTGCTAGCAGACGAACAGGAATCAGCTTACACTCCTGGCAATCAGTCTCTAACAGCATACAGTGGATCCCCCAATAACGAGACAAGGCTCCGTGTTGAGGGTCAAGCAGTGGTCTGACTTTACTTCAAGTACAGCCTCTTTTATTCACAAAAAACAAACATAGTACTGCCCACAGGGTTTTGAAATACAACCAATCAGTATATTACAACACATACAATGTAAGTACAGCAACCAATCGTTCACGCCCCCAGAGGACCAGAAGGGAGACTGTGACAGAGGACAGATACAACATATCCCCACAATGCATCATGGTTTCCTCCTCTCTGTCCCGGAGACAACCGAGGAGCAATCCAATTATCTCTCAGGACAAAGGGAAATCGCCAATACACATGTGGGGACAACAGGACAGATATCACCATTTAAACACACAATGGGACAATAGAAACACACCCAGCATATTCCTCCCAAGCTGACAAGTTACACTTATTATAAATTGTTACAACTTTGTGAGTTTACATTGTCCATACATATAACTTACATCAATTTAAACATAGTCACAGTAATGCCATCATTCTAAAATATAACTTTTAATATTTATAAATAAAATAGTCAATGAATCCCTCTAAGTAATAATTAATCAATAAACATAGAAAGAAAAAAAAAGGAAAAGTAAATTTGAAAACTAGGGTCAGAGTGATAGAAGTAGCAAGATGTTTGTTGATGGTTAGTAGATGTTAATGAAACCTATTTAGGGAGGTAATAGCCCTATTTAGGACCCTAACGTAGTAGACCTACCTAATACGGAATAGCCGCCCGTTTCTCGTGCCTCCTAAAGTCCCTAGTTGGCCCTGTAGGGATGGATGCCTATATAAAGGGGACCCTATAGAAATGCCTGGGCTAATCTACACAAGAAAAATAATAAATGTACACAGATTACAAAACCCGGTGACAGACTACACCCAAATATGAAAATAAGATATATAGAAATTACAGAAGTGAAATGTCCAAACTTGGCCCTACGCGTTTCGCCTGGTTGGTGTCAGGCTCATCAGGGGACATATTTAGCAAAGAATACCTATCACCATAGAATAATACAAATATTATTACATATATATATATATAAAGATTTTTATTTCCTTTTTATATTTTTCTCCTCCGTTTGAGGGTACGTAGAAAGATATTAGGATTTAAAATAGAATAGGCCAGTACTTAAATTAATACTGATCGATAAAGTCAATAGGATGATCAGATCAATTGCCATCAGCAGGAGACAATCAATGAATTGATGAGCGAGAGGAGATAACGATATTGATAGAAAACCCCAGCTCATTCATCCATCTCGTGCTAAGGGCTGTGGCCAGACTGAGATACACCAAACCATATATTTAGGTGTATACTAGTCTGTCTGTTATATTGGGACTCTGCCTCTAAATTTTCAACATCACCAAAAGTTATGCCAATAACAGATATCAGATATCAATCAAGAGATAGAGATGATTCTCTTAATAAATGCCAGAACTATTTAGTTAGCTATAGATAGTGGCTAACACATCAAACGGTATATGTATATACCAACACCATTCAATATAAATACTGTGGACTAGTAGCAGCTGATTTGTATCGATAGTACTTGCGTGCCCATTTGGGGCTGGTTGAATCGATGGTAATGTCCGCAGCTCCAGGTGTGATCTTGAGGGCATTGACACCCTTGTATACCTTCTAGAGGAAGGGGAAAGACCCAAGGGCCAGGGCCCCTTTACTACCTTGAGAAATAAGAGTGTCAAGATGCCACCCAAAACATTAAATGACGCAAATATTGACATCTTTTTAAAATCTGTCATACGTGATCTTGAAAAAATTGCCCATACTACATCTGTAAAAAATTACACTACGGGAGAAATGACTGCATTACAGAACTTAAGCATTAATAGGGACATCATCATTAAATCATCGGACAAGGGGGGGAATATTGTTGTCCTCTCAGTACAACAATATAGAGATATGTGCCTCTCCTTGGTCTTAGATAAAAACAGCTATACAGTCCTGATGGTGGATCCAACTGACAGATTCCAGAGGGAACTGGTTCAGATATTACAAGAAGGCCTGGAAAATAGATGTATTGATCGTAAAGAATTTGAATATTTGTTACCCACAATCCCTAAAACAGCGACTTTCTATGGACTCCCAAAGATACACAAGGGTGTCAACCCCCTAAAGGGACGTCCAATAGTCTCTGGGATTGATAGTCTTACCCATCATGCCGGTGTATATATTGACAAAATTCTTCGTCCCTTTGTATCCACACTTCCCTCCTATTTACAGGACACGACTGATTTACTGCAAAGAGTTGAGGGTGTTACTATAGAACCCGATAGTTGGTTTGCCTCCATAGATGTAGAGGCTCTATATACCTCTATCCCTCATAATAAGGGCCTGTCAGCAGTGAAATTCTTTCTGGACTCCAGATCTGTGGACTTACACCAACACAATCAATTTACCCTTCAGCTTCTCAATTTTATTTTAACACACAATTATTTTATTTTTGAGAACCGCTTCTACCACCAGCTCAGGGGTACTGCGATGGGCAGCCCGTGTGCACCAACGTATGCCAACTTACTCCTGGGCTGGTGGGAGGACACAGTTGTCTTTACTGAATCTATGTTATCTTGGACCAGATTTATCACACTCTGGTCCAGATACATAGACGACATTTTTCTTTTATGGTCTGGGACAACCAATGAATTCCAACAATTTATGGATACACTGAATTCCAACCATATTGGACTTTTCTTCACCTCTGAAATACACCATAATACCATCAATTTTTTGGATGTATGTCTAGAAAGAGATGAACACAATAACATTAAGACGACCCTTTTTTGGAAAAAGACTTCTACTAACAGTCTCTTACGATGGGAGAGTTTTCATCCTATCCCACTTAAAAGAGGCATCCCAAAGGGTCAGTTCTTGAGAGTCCGGAGAAATTGTTCAGACAACAAAAGCTTCACATATGAAGCATTCAAACTTTTTGACCGGTTCAAACAGAGGTGCTATCCAAGCCCGTGCCTATACCAAGCATGGGATTGGGCTAAAGCAAAGGATCGTACTGCTCTATTACGCCCAAAAATAAAGACAACAAACTCTCTGGATCCAATAAGAATTATTGGTACCTTTGATTCAGAATCCCATCAGGTTCGGGATATTCTAAACCGCTATTGGGCATTGTTAAAGACACATCCTGATTTAACACAGGTACTATCCGAGAATCCATCTATTACCTATAGACGTGGGCGCAATGTTGGCGACACGGTTGTACACAGTCACTTTGAGCCCCCAGACATGAATACATGGTTGTCCAATAGACAGATGGGCACATTTAAGTGTGGTAAATGCAAAGCTTGTGCATTCATAACCTTAGGAAAAACCTTTTCTGATAGTGCGGGAAATCGAATCTTCCATGCCCGCAACTTTGCCAACTGCAATACATCTGGGGTAATATACATGGCTCAATGTGACTGTGGACTTAAATATATAGGCAAGACTAAAAGGATTTTTAAAAAACGGATCCTAGAGCATATCGGGGATATCCGTAATAAACGGGATAAACCCGTATCAAGACATATTTGGAGTAGACATGCAGGATCTGTCAAAACTCTACACTTCTCAATGATTGAAGTCATAAAAACGTCAAAAAGAGGTGGGGATCTGGATAAATTGTTGAAACAAAAAGAATCAAGGTGGATTCACAGGCTTAACACGGTCATTCCATCCGGTTTAAATGAATCTATAGACTTTGCGTGTTTTATTTAAGGCGTTCCATCTATCTTACAGGATCATCATATCCTTTATAACATAATTATTATTAAATGTTGGGGGAAGGACCCCATATATATAAACACATCTATTTTCTGTCAATTACTCTCTAATAATTAAAATAAAATATAATAAATTTTGGCAAATGCAATTATGACGCCATAAGCCTAATATATCTAAATATCCATTTATTAAATTTTATGTGGGCCACTACTATATAATGTTATAAGTAATGTGGTTGTTATTAACTTCTAATGGGACTTATTTACTAATACCACGTATTCAATGTGGTTTATATATTAGCTACCAGCTCTGCTTTCTTGATTCTGCGGCTGGCCTGACCTAATAACCAATTGTCTGGCCCCACTTTGCTAGTCACATGACCGGTATAGCGGTCACTGAGGTGTGTATGCCGTTTGACCTATGAGATCTACCTCTTATTGTTGTCTTTGCATCATTGCATGACGTCGGACGCTGCCCGGCACTGCGATCACGTGACTTTCCTTTGTGATCCGGAAGTCACGGTCTAACACTAGACATGCAGTGTTTACCTGGGTGCGTCTTACGTCAGACGCTATCCTTTTCATCCCCAAACGAGGCCTGGTTCCAGGCGTCCGACGTCTGACGCTCTCTGTCATCACAATCACGTGGTCACCCATGTGACCCGATACCCGGAAGTTAGGGTTTAAAAGGTAGGAACGCCGGCAACACCTCGCCGCTCACCCACCGGACGCCATCACCACAGGTTTTTTCCTGAAGCTACCACTGCCATAAACACCTGGAGCTGCGGACATTACCATCGATTCATCCAGCCCCAAATGGGCACGCAAGTACTATCGATACAAATCAGCTGCTACTAGTCCACAGTATTTATATTGAATGGTGTTGGTATATACATATACCGTTTGATGTGTTAGCCACTATCTATAGCTAACTAAATAGTTCTGGCATTTATTAAGAGAATCATCTCTATCTCTTGATTGATATCTGATATCTGTTATTGGCATAACTTTTGGTGATGTTGAAAATTTAGAGGCAGAGTCCCAATATAACAGACAGACTAGTATACACCTAAATATATGGTTTGGTGTATCTCAGTCTGGCCACAGCCCTTAGCACGAGATGGATGAATGAGCTGGGGTTTTCTATCAATATCGTTATCTCCTCTCGCTCATCAATTCATTGATTGTCTCCTGCTGATGGCAATTGATCTGATCATCCTATTGACTTTATCGATCAGTATTAATTTAAGTACTGGCCTATTCTATTTTAAATCCTAATATCTTTCTACGTACCCTCAAACGGAGGAGAAAAATATAAAAAGGAAATAAAAATCTTTATATATATATATATGTAATAATATTTGTATTATTCTATGGTGATAGGTATTCTTTGCTAAATATGTCCCCTGATGAGCCTGACACCAACCAGGCGAAACGCGTAGGGACAAGTTTGGACATTTCACTTCTGTAATTTCTATATATCTTATTTTCATATTTGGGTGTAGTCTGTCACCGGGTTTTGTAATCTGTGTACATTTATTATTTTTCTTGTGTAGATTAGCCCAGGCATTTCTATAGGGTCCCCTTTATATAGGCATCCATCCCTACAGGGCCAACTAGGGACTTTAGGAGGCACGAGAAACGGGCGGCTATTCCGTATTAGGTAGGGCTACTACGTTAGGGTCCTAAATAGGGCTATTACCTCCCTAAATAGGTTTCATTAACATCTACTAACCATCAACAAACATCTTGCTACTTCTATCACTCTGACCCTAGTTTTCAAATTTACTTTTCCTTTTTTTCTTTCTATGTTTATTGATTAATTATTACTTAGAGGGATTCATTGACTATTTTATTTATAAATATTAAAAGTTATATTTTAGAATGATGGCATTACTGTGACTATGTAATTTGTTGACCATATTCTTTTATAGAATTCCCTGAACAGGAATTTGTTCAACCTGTGAATATCAATTTAAACAGTATAACTTGGGGACAAACCTATCCAAAATTCACTTGAATAGGTTCAGGGGTTTAAAAGTTAGTATGGGCCATAATCCTGAGGCAAGAGGCTTTTAAACAGGCCTCTCCAAAACCCAGTGGCGAGGTTGGTTTCGCCACAGGTGCCAACTGCTGCGTCTTTCTGCAGTGTGCAGACCGAAAAGGAGGTCAGGGAGGAAGACTGGGTGGAAGACGATTCAGGGGACGATGAGGTCATAGACCCCACATGGAATGAAGGTCGTGCCACTGACTTTCAGAGTTCAGAGGAAGAGGCAGTGGTGAGACCGAGCCAACAGCGTAGCAAAAGAGAGAGCAGGGTGCAAAAGAGGAACACCCGCCGCCAAGAGAGTCCGTCTGCTACTGGCCACCGCCATCTGGGACCGAGCACCCCAAAGGCAGCTTCAAGGAGTTCCCTGGTGTGGCAGTTCTTCAAACAATGTGCTGACGACGAGACCCGAGTGGTTTGCACACTGTGCCATCAGAGCCTGAAGCGAGGCATTAACGTTCTGAACCTTAGCACAACCTGCATGACCAGGCACCTGCATGCAAAGCATGAACTGCAGTGGAGTAAACACCTTAAAAACAAGGAACTCACTCAGGCTCCCCCTGCTACCTCTTCTGCTGCTGCCGCCTCGGGAGGAACGTTGGCACCTGCCGCCCAGCAAACAGAGGATGTACCACCAACACCACCACCTCCGTCACCAAGCATCTCCACCATGTCACACGGCAGCGTTCAGCTCTCCATCTCACAAACATTTGAGAGAAAGCGTAAATTCCCACCTAGCCACCCTCGATCCCTGGCCCTGAATGCCAACATTTCTAAACTACTGTCCTATGAAATGCTGTCATTCAGGCTGGTGGACACAGACAGCTTCAAACAGCTCATGTCACTTGCTGTCCCACAGTATGTTGTTCCCAGCTGCCACTACTTCTCCAGGAGAGCCGTGCCCTCCCTGCACAACCAAGTATCGGATAAAATCAAGTGTGCACTGCTGTCATGCCCCGCCCTGACTATGTGCGGAGGTCGGCCAGAATAGCAGCACGAGTTTAGGGTTTTGTTTTGGAGCCGTGCTGGATCCGCCTCTCATCAGGTGCACTGGGTGGGGTCATTAGTTTAAATAGCACTCCATCCCAGTGCTCTGAGCGGATTATAGGAATCACTTTGGTCTTGGAAGCTAGGAAGGAAGGTTGTCTACTCCAGCTCAGAAAGATAAGTGTGGTTTCAAGTTTGGTTGTTTTGTGTCATCTCTCCCATCCAGGTTCTGTGCGAGCAGGCTGCTCCTATTTGCCCTCTTCACCATCTCAGGGAATTTAGGGTGTTTCAGCCTAGGCACGGGGACACATCATACCTACCACCAAGGTCTGCATGTAGGCTGAGCAGTGCAGGGAGAGAGGTCAGGGATTAGCTAGGAGGTGACCCTTCCCCTGCCTAGAGCCTGGTTGGTGGTTTATCTGTTAGTCTGAGTGCACGTCCGCCGTGACATCATAATCCGCCCAAAACTTTGACTGTCATTGCTCAGCGGTTTTGTGATGGCGTCATTTGAAGCATTAGTTGACCGCATGCAGGGGCTATCCCTAGAGGTTGCGGAGCTACGTGGTTCGGTCGCAGAGTGTCAGAATGCTCTGGCATCAGGAGGAAGTCAAGTTTGTTTGGAGCCTAAAGTGGCTCTTCCTGATCGATTTTCAGGGGGTACGGATGACTTTATCCGTTTTAGAGAGTCCTGCAAATTGTACTTTCGGCTGCGTCCATCGTCGTCAGGTGATGAGAGTCAGAGGATAGGAATAATTATTTCTCTGCTTAAAGGGGACGCGCAATCCTGGGCCTTTTCTCTGCCACCTGGTTCTCGGGCGCTCCGGTCGGTGGAGGAATTTTTTAAGGCTCTGGGATTAATCTACGATGACCCAGATCGGGTCTCGATGGCGGAGTCGAGACAACGTAATTTGTTTCAGGGGGAACATACTGCAGAGGCTTACTGTGTTGAGTTTAGGAGATGGGCTACTGAATCAAAGTGGAATGATCCCGCGTTACGTAGTCCGTTTTGTCAGAGGTTATCTGAGAGATTGAAGGATGCCCTTGCTTTTCATGAATACCCAGACTCTTTGGAGAACGCCATGTCTTTAGCAGTACGGCTAGACAGACGTATCAGAGAGAGGTATAGGGCTCCCCCTGCGCAAGGTATCCCTTCTGTGAGTGGGTTCGTCTCTACTGCCTCCCCGGGTGATGTTACAGGTAACATGGGGGTAGCGGAGGAACCCATGCAATTGGGTCAGGTTTCTTGCCATTCTGATAGTAGAGACTTTAGGAAATTGCACAAACTATGTTACTATTGTGGAAAGAGTGGTCATTTTGTTTTTGCTTGTCCTTATGTTAAACCGCAGGTGGTAGAGAAAAAGAAAAAAAAACTTCACTGACACTTGGTAGCATGAATGGTGTGGGGGAGCAGGCAGGTATGCAAGCTCCCTGTAGTTCCCGCTTTCTCCTTCCAGCTATGGTGGCGCTGGAGTCAAGAAATGTTTTTGTTGAGGTGTTCCTTGATTGTGGTGCTGGGGTAAACCTAATTGACTTTCTTTTCCTTCAAAATCTAGGACTAAGTACTTGCACTTTAGAGAACGAGATTCGTGTTTTTGCAAGTGATTCTTCCCCTCTTTCTCAAAGGAGCCTTACTCACATTGTTCATGGTGTTCACTTAAGGGTGGGTGATTCACATGTTGAAATTATTTCTTGTTTTGTCTTGAAGGATTTGCCAGCTCCTATAGTTTTGGGGTTACCGTGGTTGACTAGACATAACCCAAATATAGACTGGTTAGCGAGACAAATCATTGGTTGGAGTGAGTTTTGTTTGGATAATTGTCTTGGCACATCTATCTCTGGTGTGTCCATTACAGCTTTACCTCAGTATCTCTCAGATTTTGCGGATGTCTTTTCGGAGGATGGGGCTCAGGAACTGCCCCCTCATCGTCACTATGATTGTCCAGTTAATCTCATCCCAGGGGCTAAGTTGCCAAAGTCTCGGGTTTACAACCTTTCTCAACCCGAAAGAGAGGTCATGCGAAAGTATATCGCCGAGAGTTTGGCAAAAGGTCATATTAGACCATCTAAGTCTCCAGTGGCAGTAGGTTTGTTCTTTGTGAAGAAAAAGGATGGATCACTGAGACCGTTTGGATTTCCGGGAATTGAACCGTATTACAGTCCGGGATCCATATCCCCTGCCTTTGATCTCTGATCTTTTTGATCAGATTGTTGGAGCCAAGGTGTTCTCCAAGTTGGATTTGAGAGGGGCCTACAATCTGATCAGGATCAAGAAGGGGGATGAGTGGAAAACGGCCTTCAATACGCACGAGGGTCATTTTGAGAACCTGGTTATGCCTTTTGGGTTGACGAACGCGCCAGCAGTATTTCAGCGATTCGTCAATGACATTTTTCATCATTTGGTGGTGAGGTTCGTGGTAGTTTACCTGGATGACATTTTAATTTATTCTCCTGATCTGAAGACCCATCAGGATCATGTGAGACAGGTTTTGACGATCCTTTGGGAGAATAAATTATATGCTAAATTGGAGAAATGTGTGTTTTCGATGCAGGAGCTTCCATTCTTGGGATACCTGCTTTTTGATTCTGGTTTTCGTATGGACCCCGAGAAGGTCCGGGCGGTTCTGGAATGGGACCGACCAGAGAATCAGAAAGCCTTGATGCGGTTCTTGGGGTTTACGAATTATTATAGAAAATTTATTTCAAACTATTCTACCATAGTAAAACCTCTCACTGATAAGACCAAGTAGGGCGCCGACGTCTCTGTCTGGTCGGATGAGGCATTGCAGGCGTTTTCGGCTATTAACCACCTCCGGACCGCCTAACGCAGGATCGCGTTCCGGAGGTGGCAGCCCTGCGCACAGTCACGCATATATGCGTCATCTCGCGAGACGCGAGATTTCCTGTGAACGCGCGCACACAGGCGCGCGCGCTCACAGGAACGGAAGGTAAGAGAGTTGATCTCCAGCCTGCCAGCGGCGATCGTTCGCTGGCAGGCTGGAGATGTGTTTTTTTTTAACCCTAACAGGTATATTAGACGCTGTTTTGATAACAGCGTCTAATATACCTGCTACCTGGTCCTCTGGTGGTCCCCTTTGTTTGGATCGACCACCAGAGGACACAGGTAGCTCAGTAAAGTCCCACCAAGCACCACTACACTACACTACACCCCCCCCCCGGTCACTTATTAACCCCTTATTAGCCCCTGATCACCCCTGATCACCCCATATAGACTCCCTGATCACCCCCTGTCATTGATTAGCCCCCTGTCATTGATCAACCCCCTGTAAAGCTCCATTCAGACGTCCGCATGATTTTTACGGATCCACTGATAGATGGATCGGATCCGCAAAACGCATACGGACGTCTGAATGAAGCCTTACAGGGGCGTGATCAATGACTGTGGTGATCACCCCATATAGACTCCCTGATCACCCCCCTGTAAAGCTCCATTCAGATGTCCGCATGATTTTTACGGATGCACTGATAGATGGATCCGATCCGCAAAACGCATCCGGACGTCTGAATGAAGCCTTACAGGGGCATGATCAATGACTGTGGTGATCACCCCATATAGACTCCCTGATCACCCCCCCTGTAAAGCTCCATTCAGATGTCCGCATGATTTTTACGGATGCACTGATAGATGGATCGGATCCGCAAAACGCATCCGGACGTCTGAATGAAGCCTTACAGGGGCGTGATCAATGACTGTGGTGATCACCCCATATAGACTCCCTGATCACCCCCCTGTCATTGATTACACCCCTGTCATTGATTACCCCCCTGTAAAGCTCCATTCAGACGTCCGCATGATTTTTACGGATCCACTGATAGATGGATCGGATCCGCAAAACGCATCCGGACGTCTGAATGAAGCCTTACAGGGGCATGATCAATGACTGTGGTGATCACCCCATATAGACTCCCTGATCACCCCCCTGTCATTGATCAACCCCCTGTAAAGCTCCATTCAGATGTCCGCATGATTTTTACGGATGCACTGATAGATGGATCGGATCCGCAAAACGCATCCGGACGTCTGAATGAAGCCTTACAGGGGCATGATCAATGACTGTGGTTATCACCCCATATAGACTCCCTGATCACCCCCCTGTCATTGATCACCCCCCCTGTCATTGATCACCCCCCCTGTCATTGATCACCCCCCTGTCTTTGATCACCCCTCTGTCATTGATCACCCCCCCTGTCATTGATCACCCCCCCTGTCATTGATCACCCCCCTGTCATTGATCACCCCTCTGTAAGGCTCCATTCAGACATTTTTTTGGCCCAAGTTAGCGGAATTTTTTTTTTTTTTTCTTACAAAGTCTCATATTCCACTAACTTGTGTCAAAAAATAAAATCTCACATGAACTCCCCATACCCCTCACGGAATCCAAATGCGTAAAATTTTTTAGACATTTATATTCCAGACTTCTTCTCACGCTTTAGGGCCCCTAGAATGCCAGGGCAGTATAAATACCCCACATGTGACCCCATTTCGGAAAGAAGACACCCCTAGGTATTCCGTGAGGGGCATATTGAGTCCATGAAAGATTGAAATTTTTGTCCCAAGTTAGCGGAACGGGAGACTTTGTGAGAAAAAAATTAAAAATATCAATTTCCGCTAACTTGTGCCCAAAAAATTTTTTTTCTATGAACTCGCCATGCCCCTCATTGAATACCTTGGGGTGTCTTCTTTCCAAAATGGGGTCACATGTGGGGTATTTATACTGCCCTGGCATTCTAGGGGCCCCAAAGCGTGAGAAGAAGTCTGGTATCCAAATGTCTAAAAATGCCCTCCTAAAAGGAATTTGGGCACCTTTGCGCATCTAGGCTGCAAAAAAGTGTCACACATCTGGTATCGCCGTACTCAGGAGAAGTTGGGGAATGTGTTTTGGGGTGTCATTTTACATATACCCATGCTGGGTGAGAGAAATATCTTGGTCAAATGCCAACTTTGTATAAAAAAATGGGAAAAGTTGTCTTTTGCCAAGATATTTCTCTCACCCAGCAAGGGTATATGTAAAATGACACCCCAAAACACATTCCCCAACTTCTCCTGAATACGGCGATACCACATGTGTGACACTTTTTTGCAGCCTAGGTGGGCAAAGGGGCCCATATTCCAAAGAGCACCTTTCGGATTTCACAGGTCATTTACCTACTTACCACACATTAGGGCCCCTGGAAAATGCCAGGGCAGTATAACTACCCCACAAGTGACCCCATTTTGGAAAGAAGACACCCCAAGGTATTCCGTGAGGGGCATGGCGAGTTCCTAGAATTTTTTATTTTTTGTCACAAGTTAGTGGAAAATGCTGATTTTTATTTTTTATTTTTTTTTCATACAAAGTCTCATATTCCACTAACTTGTGACAAAAAATAAAAACTTCCATGAACTCACTATGCCCATCAGCGAATACCTTGGGGTGTCTTCTTTCCAAAATGGGGTCACTTGTGGGGTAGTTATACTGCCCTGGCATTCTAGTGGCCCAAATGTGTGGTAAGGAGTTTGAAATCAAATTCAGTAAAAAATGACCTGTGAAATCCGAAAGGTGCTCTTTGGAATATGGGCCCCTTTGCCCACCTAGGCTGCAAAAAAGTGTCACACATCTGGTATCTCCGTACTCAGGAGAAGGTGGGGAATGTGTTTTGGGGTGTCATTTTACATATACCCCTGCTGGGTGAGAGAAATATCTTGGCAAAAGACAACTTTTCCCATTTTTTTATACAAAGTTGGCATTTGACCAAGATATTTCTCTCACCCAGCATGGGTATATGTAAAAAGACACCCCAAAACACATTCCCCAACTTCTACTGAATACAGAGATACCAGATGTGTGACACTTTTTTGCAGCCTAGGTGGGCAAAGGGGCCCATATTCCAAAGAGCACCTTTCGGATTTCACAGGTCATTTTTTACTGAATTTGATTTCAAACTCCTTACCACACATTTGGGCCCCTAGAATGCCAGGGCAGTATAACTACCCCACAAGTGACCCCATTTTGGAAAGAAGAGACCCCAAGGTATTCGCTGATGGGCATAGTGAGTTCATGGAAGTTTTTATTTTTTGTCACAAGTTAGTGGAATATGAGACTTTGTATGAAAAAAAAAAAAAAAAAAAAATTCATCATTTTCCACTAACTTGTGACAAAAAATAAAAAATTCTAGGAACTTGCCATGCCCCTCACGAAATACCTTGGGGTGTCTTCTTTCCAAAATGGGGTCACTTGTGGGGTAGTTATACTGCCCTGGCATTCTAGGGGCCCAAATGTGTGGTAAGGAGTTTGAAATCAAATTCTGTAAAAAATGACGAGTGAAATCCGAAAGGTGCTCTTTGGAATATGGGCCCCTTTGCCCACCTAGGCTGCAAAAAAGTGTCACACATCTGGTATTGCCGTACTCAGGAGAAGGTGGGGAATGTGTTTTGGGGTGTCTTTTTACATATACCCATGCTGGGTGAGAGAAATATCTTGGCAAAAGACAACTTTTCCCATTTTTTTATACAAAGTTGGCATTTGACCAAGATATTTCTCTCACCCAGCATGGGTATATGTAAAAAGACACCCCTAAACACATTCCTCAACTTCTCCTGAATACAGAGATACCAGATGTGTGACACTTTTTTGCAGCCTAGGTGGGCAAAGGGGCCCATATTCCAAAGAGCACCTTTCGGATTTCACTCGTCATTTTTTACAGAATTTGATTTCAAACTCCTTACCACACATTTGGGCCCCTAGAATGCCAGGGCAGTATAACTACCCCACAAGTGACCCCATTTTGGAAAGAAGAGACCCCAAGGTATTTCGTGATGGGCATAGTGAGTTCATAGAAGTTTTTATTTTTTGTCACAAGTTAGTGGAATATGAGACTTTGTAAGGAAAAAAAAAAAAAAAAAAAAAAAATCATCATTTTCCGCTAACTTGTGACAAAAAATAAAAAGTTCTATGAACTCACTATGCCCATCAGCGAATACCTTAGGGTGTGTACTTTCCGAAATGGGGTCATTTGTGGGGTGTTTGTACTGTCTGGGCATTGTAGAACCTCAGGAAACATGACAGGTGCTCAGAAAGTCAGAGCTGCTTCAAAAAGCGGAAATTCACATTTTTGTACCATAGTTTGTAAACGCTATAACTTTTACCCAAACCATTTTTTTTTTACCCAAACATTTTTTTTTTATCAAAGACATGTAGAACTATAAATTTAGAGCAAAATTTCTATATGGATCTCGTTTTTTTTGCAAAATTTTACAACTGAAAGTGAAAAATGTCATTTTTTTGCAAAAAAATCGTTAAATTTCGATTAATAACAAAAAAAGTAAAAATGTCAGCAGCAATGAAATACCACCAAATGAAAGCTCTATTAGTGAGAAGAAAAGGAGGTAAAATTCATTTGGGTGGTAAGTTGCATGACCGAGCAATAAACGGTGAAAGTAGTGTAGGTCAGAAGTGTAAAAAGTGGCCTGGTCTTTCAGGGTGTTTAAGCACTGGGGGCTGAGGTGGTTAAGGAGCGTTTTGCGTCTGCTCCCATTCTGGTGCAGCCGGATGTGTGTCAGCCATTTGTAGTGGGGGTTGATGCATCAGAGGTGGGAGTTGGAGCGGTGCTTTCACAGGGTTCATCCCCTGGCAAGTGGGTCCCGTGTGCCTTTTTCTCCAAGAAGCTCTCGGTCGCCGAGAGGAATTATGATGTTGGAGATAGAGAGTTGTTGGCTATCAAGTTGGTCTTTGAGAAATGGCGTCACTGGTTGGAGGGGGCGTCTCACCCCGTTACTGTATATACAGACCATAAGAATTTGGCTTACCTGCAATTTGCCAAGCGTCTGAACCCTAGGCAGGCCAGATGGTCACTGTTTTTTACCAGGTTCAAGTTTGTGGTTACCTTTCGCCCAGGGGTCAAGAACGTCAAGGCAGATGCCTTGTCTCGCAGCTTTCCTGGGGGAGGTGATTCAGAGGATCCTGCGCCGATTTTAGCGGATGGGGTGGTGGTCTCCGCTCTATACCCTGAATTGGAGATGGAGGTGTTGGGAGCCCAGGAGGGGGCTCCTGGTTCTTGTCCCCCAGGGAGGTTGTTTGTTCCTGAGGGCCTGCGATACAAGGTGTTCAAGGAACATCACGATACTGTCCTTGCTGGACATCCTGGTGGTAAGTCCACCTGTGATCTGGTGTCCTGGAGGTTCTGGTGGCCAGGGTTACGTAAGAGCATTGAGAATTACGTGACAGCCTGTGAAACCTGCGCTCGGTCAAAGGTTGCTCATACTCGACCGGCTGGTTCACTTCTTCCATTGTCTATTCCGTCTCGTCCTTGGACGCATTTGTCTATGGACTTTATTACGGATCTGCCGAGTTCCTCCGGGAGAACAGTGATTTTGGTGGTAGTTGACCGTTTCAGTAAAATGGCTCACTTTATATCACTAACTAGTCTGCCTAACGCTAAGACTCTTGCGCAGATTTTTGTGGATAATATTGGGAAATTGCATGGTATTCCTTCGGATGTGGTCTCTGATAGGGGCACGCAGTTTGTCTCTAGGTTTTGGAGGGCGTTCTGCTCTTGGCTTGGCATTCAACTTTCATTCTCTTCGGCTTTTCATCCGCAGTCGAATGGTCAGACGGAGCGTACTAATCAAAACCTAGAGACCTACTTGAGGTGCTTTGTGGCTGAGAATCAGGAGGACTGGTCCTCATTCTTGTCCTTAGCATAATTTGCGTTGAATAACCGTAGGCAGGAGTCCACGGGTAAGTCACCATTTTTTGGCGCATACGGTTTCCATCCTCAGTTTGGTACCTTTTCTGGGACTGATTCCTCTGGGATGCCAGAGGAGGAGAGATTCTCTTCTGCCTTATCCTCCATCTGGTGGAGGATTCAAGGGAATTTGGAGAAGATGGGTGAGAGGTATAAACGAATGGCTGACAAGAGACGTGTGAATGGTCCGGACCTGTATGTGGGTGATCTGGTGTGGTTGTCCACTAAAAATATCAAGTTGAGAGTGCCATCTTGGAAACTGGGTCCAAGATTTATTGGTCCGTATAAAATTTCTGCGGTGATCAATCCTGTAGCGTTTCGGCTGGATCTTCCGCAGACTTGGAGGATCCATGATGTGTTCCACAAGTCGTTACTAAAAAAATACGTGAAACCGGTGGAACCATCGCCATTGCCTCCTGGCGCTGGATGTCAACGCCAGCCGACTGGTGAGGGCTTTTCATAGGTCCCATCCGGATAAGTTTGGTCCAGGGTGTCCGGAGGTCACCCGTAGAAGGGGGGGTACTGTCATGCCCCGCCCTGACTATGTGCGGAGGTCGGCCAGAATAGCAGCACGAGTTTAGTGTTTTGTTTTGGAGCCGTGCTGGATCCGCCTCTCATCAGGTGCACTGGGTGGGGTCATTAGTTTAAATAGCACTCCATCCCAGTGCTCTGATGGAATCACTTTGGTCTTGGAAGCTAGGAAGGAAGGTTGTCTACTCCAGCTCAGAAAAATAAGTGTGGTTTCAAGTTTGGTTGTTTTGTGTCATCTCTCCCATCCAGGTTCTGTTGTCTACTCCAGCTCAGAAAGATAAGTGTGGTTTCAAGTTTGGTTGTTTTGTGTCATCTCTCCCATCCAGGTTCTGTTGTCTACTCCAGCTCAGAAAGATAAGTGTGCTTTCAAGTTTGGTTGTTTTGTGTCATCTTTCCCATCCAGGTTCTGTGCAAGCAGGCTGCTTCTATTTCCCCTTTTCACCATCTCAGGGACTTTATGGTGTTTCAGCCTAGGCACGGGGACACATCATACCTAACACCAAGGTCTGCATGTTGAGCAGTGCAGGGAGAGAGGTCAGGGATTAGCTAGGAGGTGACCCTTCCCCTGCCTCTCGCCTAGAGCCTGGTTGGTGGTTTATCTGTTAGTCTGAGTGCACGTCCGCCGTGACAACTGCGCAACGCCATCTGTGGCAAGGTCCACCTAACCACAGATACGTGGACCAGTAAGCACAGCTAGGGACGCTAAATCTCCCTAACTTCACACTGGGTAAATGTAGTGGCGGCTGGGCCCCAGGCGGAGAGCTCTTTGGCGCACGTCCTTCCGCCGCCAAGGATCGCAGGGCAACATTCTTTGCCTACTGTAGCCTCCTTCTCCTCTTCTTCCACCTGCTCATCCAGTCAGCCACACACCTTCACCACCAACTTCAGCACAGCCCGGGGTAAACGTCAGCAGGCCATTCTGAAACTCATATGTTTGGGGGACAGGCCCCAGACAGCGCAGGAGTTGTGGCGGGGTATTGAACAACAGACCGACGAGTAGTTGCTGCCGGTGAGCCTTAAGCCCGGCCTGGTGGTGTGCGATAATGGGCGAAATCTCGTCGCAGCTCTGGGACTAGCCGGTTTGACGCACATCCCTTGCCTGGCGCATGTGCTGAATTTGGTGGTGCAGAAGTTCATTCACAACTACCCCGACATGTCAGAGCTGCTGCATAAAGTGCGGGCCGTCTGTGCGCGCTTCCGGCGTTCACATCCTGCCGCTGCTCGCCTGTCTGCGCTACAGCGTAACTTCGGCCTTCCCGCTCACCGCCTCATATGCGACGTGCCCACCAGGTGGAACTCCACCTTGCACATGCTGGGGTGAGTCGCACTGCGGAACAGCACTACTTCACCACCAATGACTGGGCCTCCATGCGAGACCTGTGTGCCCTGTTGCGCTGTTTCGAGTACTCCACCAACATGGCCAGTGCCGATAACGCCGTTCTCAGCGTTACTATCCCACAGAGGACAGCTTGTCCTTACCTCTGGGCAGCCTGGCACACATGAGCAACTACATGCTGCAGTGCCTGCGCAACGACAGCAGAGTTGCCCACATTTTAACGTGTGCGGACTACTGGGTTGCCACCCTGCTGGATCCCCGGTACAAAGACAATGTGCCCACCTTACTTCCTGCACTGGAGCGTGATAGGAAGATGCGCGAGTACAAGCGCACGTTGGTAGACGCGCTACTGAGAGCATTTCCAAATGTCACAGGGGAACAAGTGGAAGCCCAAGGCGAAGGCAGAGGAGGCGCAAGAGGTCGCCAACGCAGCTGTGTCACGGACAGCTCCTCTGAGGGCAGGGTTAGCATGGCAGAGATGTGGAAAAGTTTTGTCACCACGCCACAGCTAACTGCACCACCACCTGATACGGAACGTGTTAGCAGGAGGCAGCATTTCACTAACATGGTGGAACAGTACATGTGCACACCCCTCCACGTACTGACTGATGGTTCGGCCCCATTCAACTTCTGGGTCTCCAAATTGTCCACGTGGCCAGAGCTAGCCTTTTATGCCTTGGAGGTGCTGGCCTGCCCGGCGGCCAGCGTTTTGTCTGAATGTGTATTCAGCGCGGCAGGGGGCGTCATTACAGACAAACGGAGCCGCCTGTCTACAGCCAATGTGGACAAGCTGATGTTCATAAAAATGTACCAGGCATGGATCCCACAGGACCTGTCCATCCCTTGTACAGATTAGACATTTATAACTACCTCCCCTTAACCATATATTCTTGTACTCCAGGGCACTTCATTCAATCCTCTTTTTATTTTCCTTTTACCATTATATTGCGGGGCAACCCAAAGTTGAATGAACCTCTCCTCTGTCTGGGTGCCGGGGCCTAAAAATATCTGACAGTGGCCTGTTCCAGTGTTGGGTGACATGAAGCCTGATTCTCTGCTATGACATGAAGCCTGAATCTGCTATGGGACCTCTCTCCTCTGTCTGGGTGCCGGGGCCTAAAAATATCTGACAGTGGCCTGTTCCAGTGTTGGGTGACATGAAGCCTGATTCTCTGCTATGACATGAAGCCTGATTCTCTGCTATGGCACCTCTTTCCTCTGTCTGGGTGCCGGGGCCTAAATATCTGACAGTGGGCTGTTCCAGTGTTGGGTGACATAAAGCCTTCATCTCTTCTATGGGACCTCTCTCCTCTGTCTGGGTGCCAGTGCCTAAAAATATCTGACAGTGGCCTGTTCCAGTGTTGGGTGACATGAAGCCTTCATCTCTGCTATGGGACCTCTCTCCTCTGTCTGGGTGCAAGGGCCTAAATATCTGACAATGGCCTGTTCCAGTGGTGGGTGACGTGAAGCCTGATTCTCTGCTATGACATGAAGCCTGATTCTCTGCTATGGGACCTCTCTCCTCTGTCTGGGTGCCGGGGCCTAAAAATATCTGACAGTGGCCTGTTCCAGTGTTGGGTTACATGAAGCCTGATTCTCTGCTATGTCATGAAGCCTGAATTTCTACTATGGGGCCTCTCTCCTCTGTCTGGGTGCCGGGGCCTAAAAATATCTGACAATGGCCTGTTCCAATGGTGGTTGACATGAAGCCTGATTCTCTGCTATGGGACCTCTCTCCTCTGTCTGGGTGCTGGGGCCTAAAAATATCTTGACAGTGGCCTGTTCCAGTGTTGGGTGACATGAAGCCTGATTCTCTGCTATGGGACCTCTCTCCTCTGTCTGGGTGCCGGGGCCTAAAAATATCTGACAGTGGCCTGTTCCAGTGGTGGGTGACATGAAGCCTGATTCTCTGCTATGACATGAAGCCTGATTCTCTGCTATGGGACCTCTCTCCTCTGTCTGGGTGCCGGGGCCTAAATATATCTGACAATGGCCTGTTCCAGTGTTGGGTGACATGAAGCCTGATTCTCTGCTATGACATGAAGCCTGAATCTCTGCTATGGGACCTCTCTCCTCTGTCTGGGTGCCGGGGCCTAAAAATATCTGACAGTGGCCTGTTCCAGTGTTGGGTGACATGAAGCCTGATTCTCTGCAATGGGACCTCTCTCCTCTGTCTGGGTGCCGGGGCCTAAAAATATCTCACAGTGGCCTGTTCCAGTAGTGGGTGACATGAAGCCTGATTCTCTGCTATGACATGAAGCCTTATTCTCTGCTATGGGACCTCTCTCCTCTGTCTGGGTGCCGGGGCCTATAAATATCTGACAATGGCCTGTTCCAGTGTTGGGTGACATGAAGCCTGATTCTCTGCTATGACATGAAGCCTGATTCTCTGCTATGGGACCTCTCTCCTCTGTCTGGGTGCCGGGGCCTAAAAATATCTCACAGTGGCCTGTTCCAGTGGTGGGTGACATGAAGCCTGATTCTCTGCTATGACATGAAGCCTTATTCTCTGCTATGGGACCTCTCTCCTCTGTCTGGGTGCCGGGGCCTATAAATATCTGACAATGGCCTGTTCCAGTGTTGGGTGACATGAAGCCTGATTCTCTGCTATGACATGAAGCCTGAATCTCTGCTATGGGACCTCTCTCATCTGTCTGGGTGCCGGGGCCTAAAAATATCTCACAGTGGCCTGTTCCAGTGTTGGGTGACATGAAGCCTGATTCTCTGCTATGGGACCTCTCTCCTCTGTCTGGGTGCCGGGGCCTAAAAATATCTGACAGTGGCCTGTTCCAGTGGTGGGTGACATGAAGCCTGATTCTCTGCTATGACATGAAGCCTGATTCTCTGCTATGGGACCTCTCTCCTCTGTCTGGGTGCCGGGGCCTAAATATATCTGACAATGGCCTGTTCCAGTGTTGGGTGACATGAAGCCTGATTCTCTGCTATGACATGAAGCCTGAATCTCTGCTATGGGACCTCTCTCCTCTGTCTGGGTGCCGGGGCCTAAAAATATCTGACAGTGGCCTGTTCCAGTGTTGGGTGACATGAAGCCTGATTCTCTGCTATGACATGAAGCCTGATTCTCTGCTATGACATGAAGCCGGATTCTCTGCTATGGGACCTTTCTCCTCTGTCTGGGTGCCGGGGCCTAAAAATATCTGACAGTGGCCTGCTCCAGTGGTGGGTGACATGAAGCCTGATTCTCTGCTATGACATGAAGCCTGAATCTCTGCTATGGGACCTCTCTCCTCTGTCTGGGTGCCGGGGCCTAAAAATATCTGACAGTGGCCTGTTCCAGTGTTGGGTGACATGAAGCCTGATTCTCTGCTATGGGACCTCTCTCCTCTGTCTGGGTGCCGGGGCCTAAAAATATCTCACAGTGGCCTGTTCCAGTGGTGGGTGACATGAAGCCTGATTCTCTGCTATGACATGAAGCCTTATTCTCTGCTATGGGACCTCTCTCCTCTGTCTGGGTGCCGGGGCCTATAAATATCTGACAATGGCCTGTTCCAGTGTTGGGTGACATGAAGCCTGATTCTCTGCTATGACATGAAGCCTGATTCTCTACTATGGGACCTCTCTCCTCTGTCTGGGTGCCGGGGCCTAAAAATATCTCACAGTGGCCTGTTCCAGTGGTGGGTGACATGAAGCCTGATTCTCTGCTATGACATGAAGCCTTATTCTCTGCTATGGGACCTCTCTCCTCTGTCTGGGTGCCGGGGCCTATAAATATCTGACAATGGCCTGTTCCAGTGTTGGGTGACATGAAGCCTGATTCTGTGCTATGACATGAAGCCTGAATCTCTGCTATGGGACCTCTCTCATCTGTCTGGGTGCCGGGGCCTAAAAATATCTCACAGTGGCCTGTTCCAGTGGTGGGTGACATGAAGCCTGATTCTCTGCTATGACATGAAGCCTTATTCTCTGCTATTGGACCTCTCTTCTCTGTCTGGGTGCCGGGGCCTATAAATATCTGACAATGGCCTGTTCCAGTGTTGGGTGACATGAAGCCTGATTCTCTGCTATGACATGAAGCCTGAATCTCTGCTATGGGACCTCTCTCATCTGTCTGGGTGCCGGGGCCTAAAAATATCTGACAGTGGCCTGTTCCAGTGGTGGGTGACATGAAGCCTTCATCTCTGCTATGGGACCTCTCTTCTCTGTCTGGGTGCCGGGGCCTAAAAATATCTGACAGTGGCCTGTTCCAGTGGTGGGTGACATGAAGCCTGAATCTCTGCTATGGGACCTCTCTCCTCTGTCTTGGTGCCGGGGCCTAAAAATATCTAACAATGGCCTGTTCTAGTGGTGAGTGACATGAAGCCTGATTCTCTGCTATGACATGAAGCCTTAATCTCTGCTATGGGACCTCTCTCCTCTGTCTGGGTGCCGGGGCCTAAAAATATCTTACAGTGGCCTGTTCCAGTGTTGGGTGACATGAAGCCTGATTCTCTGCTATGGGACCTCTCTCCTCTGTCTGGGTGCCGGGGCCTAAATATATGACAGTGGCCTGTTCCACTGGTGGGTGACATGAAGCCTGATTCTCTGCTATGACATGAAGCCTTAATCTCTGCTATGGGACCTCTCTCCTCTGTCTGGGTGCCGGGGCCTAAAAAATCTCACAGTGGCCTGTTCCAGTGTTGGGTGACATGAAGCCTGATTCTCTGCTATGGGACCTCTCTCCTCTGTCTGGGTGCCGGGGCCTAAAAATATCTGACAGTGGCCTGTTCCAGTGGTGGGTGACATGAAGCCTGATTCTCTGCTATGACATGAAGCCTGATTCTCTGCTATGGGACCTCTCTCCTCTGTCTGGGTGCCGGGGCCTAAATATATCTGACAATGGCCTGTTCCAGTGTTGGGTGACATGAAGCCTGATTCTCTGCTATGACATGAAGCCTGAATCTCTGCTATGGGACCTCTCTCCTCTGTCTGGGTGCCGGGGCCTAAAAATATCTGACAGTGGCCTGTTCCAGTGTTGGGTGACATGAAGCCTGATTCTCTGCTATGACATGAAGCCTGATTCTCTGCTATGACATGAAGCCGGATTCTCTGCTATGGGACCTTTCTCCTCTGTCTGGGTGCCGGGGCCTAAAAATATCTGACAGTGGCCTGTTCCAGTGGTGGGTGACATGAAGCCTGATTCTCTGCTATGACATGAAGCCTGAATCTCTGCTATGGGACCTCTCTCCTCTGTCTGGGTGCCGGGGCCTAAAAATATCTGACAGTGGCCTGTTCCAGTGTTGGGTGACATGAAGCCTGATTCTCTGCTATGGGACCTCTCTCCTCTGTCTGGGTGCCGGGGCCTAAAAATATCTCACAGTGGCCTGTTCCAGTGGTGGGTGACATGAAGCCTGATTCTCTGCTATGACATGAAGCCTGATTCTCTGCTATGGGACCTCTCTCCTCTGTCTGGGTGCCGGGGCCTATAAATATCTGACAATGGCCTGTTCCAGTGTTGGGTGACATGAAGCCTGATTCTGTGCTATGACATGAAGCCTGAATCTCTGCTATGGGACCTCTCTCATCTGTCTGGGTGCCGGGGCCTAAAAATATCTCACAGTGGCCTGTTCCAGTGGTGGGTGACATGAAGCCTGATTCTCTGCTATGACATGAAGCCTTATTCTCTGCTATTGGACCTCTCTCCTCTGTCTGGGTGCCGGGGCCTATAAATATCTGACAATGGCCTGTTCCAGTGTTGGGTGACATGAAGCCTGATTCTCTGCTATGACATGAAGCCTGAATCTCTGCTATGGGACCTCTCTCATCTGTCTGGGTGCCGGGGCCTAAAAATATCTGACAGTGGCCTGTTCCAGTGGTGGGTGACATGAAGCCTTCATCTCTGCTATGGGACCTCTCTTCTCTGTCTGGGTGCCGGGGCCTAAAAATATCTGACAGTGGCCTGTTCCAGTGGTGGGTGACATGAAGCCTGAATCTCTGCTATGGGACCTCTCTCCTCTGTCTTGGTGCCGGGGCCTAAAAATATCTGACAATGGCCTGTTCTAGTGGTGAGTGACATGAAGCCTGATTCTCTGCTATGACATGAAGCCTTAATCTCTGCTATGGGACCTCTCTCCTCTGTCTGGGTGCCGGGGCCTAAAAATATCTTACAGTGGCCTGTTCCAGTGTTGGGTGACATGAAGCCTGATTCTCTGCTATGGGACCTCTCTCCTCTGTCTGGGTGCCGGGGCCTAAATATATGACAGTGGCCTGTTCCACTGGTGGGTGACATGAAGCCTGATTCTCTGCTATGACATGAAGCCTTAATCTCTGCTATGGGACCTCTCTCCTCTGTCTGGGTGCCGGGGCCTAAAAAATCTCACAGTGGCCTGTTCCAGTGGTGGGTGACATGAAGCCTGATTCTCTGCTATGACATGAAGCCTGAATCTCGGCTATGGGACCTCTCTCCTCTGTCTGGGTGCCGGGGCCTAAAAATATCTGACAGTGGCCTGTTCCAGTGTTGGGTGACATGAAGCCTGATTCTCTGCTATGGGACCTCTCTCCTCTGTCTGGGTGCCGGGCCTAAAAATATCTGACAATGGCCTGTTCCAGTGGTGGGTGACATGAAGCCTGATTCTCTGCTATGGGACCTCTCTCCTCTGTCTGGGTGCCGGGGCCTAAAAATATCTGACAATGGCCTGTTCCAGTGGTGGGTGACATGAAGCCTGATTCTCTGCTATGACATGAAGCCTTCATCTCTGCTATGGGACCTCTCTCCTCTGTCTGGGTGCCGGGGCATAAATATCTCACAGTGGCCTGTTCCAGTGGTGGGTGACATGAAGCCTGATTCTCTGCTATGACATGAAGCCTGATTCTCTGCTATGGGACCTCGCTACTCTGTCTGGGTGCCGGGGCATAAATATCTCACAGTGGACTGTTCCAATGTTGGGTGACATGAAGCCTGAATCTCTGCTATGGGACCTCTCTTCTCTGTCTGGGTGCCGGGGCCTAAAAATATCTGACAATGGCCTGTTCTAGTGGTGAGTGACATGAAGCCTGATTCTCTGCTATGACATGAAGCCTTAATCTCTGCTATGGGACCTCTCTCCTCTGTCTGGGTGCCGGGGCCTAAAAATATCTGACAATGGCCTGTTCTAGTGGTGAGTGACATGAAGCCTGATTCTCTGCCATGACATGAAGCCTTAATCTCTGCTATGGGACCTCTCTCCTCTGTCTGGGTGCCGGGGCCTAAAAATATCTTACAGTGGCCTGTTCCAGTGTTGGGTGACATGAAGCCTGATTCTCTGCTATGGGACCTCTCTCCTCTGTCTGGGTGCAAGGGCCTAAATATCTGACAATGGCCTGTTCCAGTGGTGGGTGACGTGAAGCCTGATTCTCTGCTATGACATGAAGCCTGATTCTCTGCTATGGGACCTCTCTCCTCTGTCTGGGTGCCGGGGCCTAAAAATATCTGACAGTGGCTTGTTCCAGTGTTGGGTGACATGAAGCCTGATTCTCTGCTATGTCATGAAGCCTGAATTTCTACTATGGGGCCTCTCTCCTCTGTCTGGGTGCCGGGGCCTAAAAATATCTGACAATGGCCTGTTCCAATGGTGGTTGACATGAAGCCTGATTCTCTGCTATGGGACCTCTCTCCTCTGTCTGGGTGCTGGGGCCTAAAAATATCTTGACAGTGGCCTGTTCCAGTGTTGGGTGACATGAAGCCTGATTCTCTGCTATGGGACCTCTCTCCTCTGTCTGGGTGCCGGGGCCTAAAAATATCTGACAGTGGCCTGTTCCAGTGGTGGGTGACATGAAGCCTGATTCTCTGCTATGACATGAAGCCTGATTCTCTGCTATGGAACCTCTCTCCTCTGTCTGGGTGCCGGGGCCTAAATATATCTGACAATGGCCTGTTCCAGTGTTGGGTGACATGAAGCCTGATTCTCTGCTATGACATGAAGCCTGAATCTCTGCTATGGGACCTCTCTCCTCTGTCTGGGTGCCGGGGCCTAAAAATATCTGACAGTGGCCTGTTCCAGTGTTGGGTGACATGAAGCCTGATTCTCTGCTATGACATGAAGCCTGATTCTCTGCTATGACATGAAGCCTGATTCTCTGCTATGGGACCTTTCTCCTCTGTCTGGGTGCCGGGGCCTATAAATATCTGACAGTGGCCTGTTCCAGTGTTGGGTGACATGAAGCCTGATTCTCTGCTATGACATGAAGCCTGAATCTCTGCTATGGGACCTCTCTCATCTGTCTGGGTGCCGGGGCCTAAAAATATCTGACAGTGGCCTGTTCCAGTGGTGGGTGACATGAAGCCTTCATCTCTGCTATGGGACCTCTCTTCTCTGTCTGGGTGCCGGGGCCTAAAAATATCTGACAGTGGCCTGTTCCAGTGGTGGGTGACATGAAGCCTGAATCTCTGCTATGGGACCTCTCTCCTCTGTCTTGGTGCCGGGGCCTAAAAATATCTGACAATGGCCTGTTCTAGTGGTGAGTGACATGAAGCCTGATTCTCTGCTATGACATGAAGCCTTAATCTCTGCTATGGGACCTCTCTCCTCTGTCTGGGTGCCGGGGCCTAAAAATATCTTACAGTGGCCTGTTCCAGTGTTGGGTGACATGAAGCCTGATTCTCTGCTATGGGACCTCTCTCCTCTGTCTGGGTGCCGGGGCCTAAATATATGACAGTGGCCTGTTCCACTGGTGGGTGACATGAAGCCTGATTCTCTGCTATGACATGAAGCCTTAATCTCTGCTATGGGACCTCTCTCCTCTGTCTGGGTGCCGGGGCCTAAAAAATCTCACAGTGGCCTGTTCCAGTGGTGGGTGACATGAAGCCTGATTCTCTGCTATGACATGAAGCCTGAATCTCGGCTATGGGACCTCTCTCCTCTGTCTGGGTGCCGGGGCCTAAAAATATCTGACAGTGGCCTGTTCCAGTGTTGGGTGACATGAAGCCTGATTCTCTGCTATGGGACCTCTCTCCTCTGTCTGGGTGCCGGGCCTAAAAATATCTGACAATGGCCTGTTCCAGTGGTGGGTGACATGAAGCCTGATTCTCTGCTATGGGACCTCTCTCCTCTGTCTGGGTGCCGGGGCCTAAAAATATCTGACAATGGCCTGTTCCAGTGGTGGGTGACATGAAGCCTGATTCTCTGCTATGACATGAAGCCTTCATCTCTGCTATGGGACCTCTCTCCTCTGTCTGGGTGCCGGGGCATAAATATCTCACAGTGGCCTGTTCCAGTGGTGGGTGACATGAAGCCTGATTCTCTGCTATGACATGAAGCCTGATTCTCTGCTATGGGACCTCGCTACTCTGTCTGGGTGCCGGGGCATAAATATCTCACAGTGGACTGTTCCAATGTTGGGTGACATGAAGCCTGAATCTCTGCTATGGGACCTCTCTTCTCTGTCTGGGTGCCGGGGCCTAAAAATATCTGACAATGGCCTGTTCTAGTGGTGAGTGACATGAAGCCTGATTCTCTGCTATGACATGAAGCCTTAATCTCTGCTATGGGACCTCTCTCCTCTGTCTGGGTGCCGGGGCCTAAAAATATCTGACAATGGCCTGTTCTAGTGGTGAGTGACATGAAGCCTGATTCTCTGCCATGACATGAAGCCTTAATCTCTGCTATGGGACCTCTCTCCTCTGTCTGGGTGCCGGGGCCTAAAAATATCTTACAGTGGCCTGTTCCAGTGTTGGGTGACATGAAGCCTGATTCTCTGCTATGGGACCTCTCTCCTCTGTCTGGGTGCAAGGGCCTAAATATCTGACAATGGCCTGTTCCAGTGGTGGGTGACGTGAAGCCTGATTCTCTGCTATGACATGAAGCCTGATTCTCTGCTATGGGACCTCTCTCCTCTGTCTGGGTGCCGGGGCCTAAAAATATCTGACAGTGGCTTGTTCCAGTGTTGGGTGACATGAAGCCTGATTCTCTGCTATGTCATGAAGCCTGAATTTCTACTATGGGGCCTCTCTCCTCTGTCTGGGTGCCGGGGCCTAAAAATATCTGACAATGGCCTGTTCCAATGGTGGTTGACATGAAGCCTGATTCTCTGCTATGGGACCTCTCTCCTCTGTCTGGGTGCTGGGGCCTAAAAATATCTTGACAGTGGCCTGTTCCAGTGTTGGGTGACATGAAGCCTGATTCTCTGCTATGGGACCTCTCTCCTCTGTCTGGGTGCCGGGGCCTAAAAATATCTGACAGTGGCCTGTTCCAGTGGTGGGTGACATGAAGCCTGATTCTCTGCTATGACATGAAGCCTGATTCTCTGCTATGGAACCTCTCTCCTCTGTCTGGGTGCCGGGGCCTAAATATATCTGACAATGGCCTGTTCCAGTGTTGGGTGACATGAAGCCTGATTCTCTGCTATGACATGAAGCCTGAATCTCTGCTATGGGACCTCTCTCCTCTGTCTGGGTGCCGGGGCCTAAAAATATCTGACAGTGGCCTGTTCCAGTGTTGGGTGACATGAAGCCTGATTCTCTGCTATGACATGAAGCCTGATTCTCTGCTATGACATGAAGCCTGATTCTCTGCTATGGGACCTTTCTCCTCTGTCTGGGTGCCGGGGCCTATAAATATCTGACAGTGGCCTGTTCCAGTGTTGGGTGACATGAAGCCTGATTCTCTGCTATGACATGAAGCCTGAATCTCTGCTATGGGACCTCTCTCATCTGTCTGGGTGCCGGGGCCTAAAAATATCTGACAGTGGCCTGTTCCAGTGGTGGGTGACATGAAGCCTTCATCTCTGCTATGGGACCTCTCTTCTCTGTCTGGGTGCCGGGGCCTAAAAATATCTGACAGTGGCCTGTTCCAGTGGTGGGTGACATGAAGCCTGAATCTCTGCTATGGGACCTCTCTCCTCTGTCTTGGTGCCGGGGCCTAAAAATATCTGACAATGGCCTGTTCTAGTGGTGAGTGACATGAAGCCTGATTCTCTGCTATGACATGAAGCCTTAATCTCTGCTATGGGACCTCTCTCCTCTGTCTGGGTGCCGGGGCCTAAAAAATCTCACAGTGGCCTGTTCCAGTGTTGGGTGACATGAAGCCTGATTCTCTGCTATGGGACCTCTCTCCTCTGTCTGGGTGCCGGGGCCTAAAAATATCTGACAGTGGCCTGTTCCAGTGGTGGGTGACATGAAGCCTGATTCTCTGCTATGACATGAAGCCTGATTCTCTGCTATGGGACCTCTCTCCTCTGTCTGGGTGCCGGGGCCTAAATATATCTGACAATGGCCTGTTCCAGTGTTGGGTGACATGAAGCCTGATTCTCTGCTATGACATGAAGCCTGAATCTCTGCTATGGGACCTCTCTCCTCTGTCTGGGTGCCGGGGCCTAAAAATATCTGACAGTGGCCTGTTCCAGTGTTGGGTGACATGAAGCCTGATTCTCTGCTATGACATGAAGCCTGATTCTCTGCTATGACATGAAGCCGGATTCTCTGCTATGGGACCTTTCTCCTCTGTCTGGGTGCCGGGGCCTAAAAATATCTGACAGTGGCCTGTTCCAGTGGTGGGTGACATGAAGCCTGATTCTCTGCTATGACATGAAGCCTGAATCTCTGCTATGGGACCTCTCTCCTCTGTCTGGGTGCCGGGGCCTAAAAATATCTGACAGTGGCCTGTTCCAGTGTTGGGTGACATGAAGCCTGATTCTCTGCTATGGGACCTCTCTCCTCTGTCTGGGTGCCGGGGCCTAAAAATATCTCACAGTGGCCTGTTCCAGTGGTGGGTGACATGAAGCCTGATTCTCTGCTATGACATGAAGCCTTATTCTCTGCTATGGGACCTCTCTCCTCTGTCTGGGTGCCGGGGCCTATAAATATCTGACAATGGCCTGTTCCAGTGTTGGGTGACATGAAGCCTGATTCTCTGCTATGACATGAAGCCTGATTCTCTGCTATGGGACCTCTCTCCTCTGTCTGGGTGCCGGGGCCTAAAAATATCTCACAGTGGCCTGTTCCAGTGGTGGGTGACATGAAGCCTGATTCTCTGCTATGACATGAAGCCTTATTCTCTGCTATGGGACCTCTCTCCTCTGTCTGGGTGCCGGGGCCTATAAATATCTGACAATGGCCTGTTCCAGTGTTGGGTGACATGAAGCCTGATTCTGTGCTATGACATGAAGCCTGAATCTCTGCTATGGGACCTCTCTCATCTGTCTGGGTGCCGGGGCCTAAAAATATCTCACAGTGGCCTGTTCCAGTGGTGGGTGACATGAAGCCTGATTCTCTGCTATGACATGAAGCCTTATTCTCTGCTATTGGACCTCTCTCCTCTGTCTGGGTGCCGGGGCCTATAAATATCTGACAATGGCCTGTTCCAGTGTTGGGTGACATGAAGCCTGATTCTCTGCTATGACATGAAGCCTGAATCTCTGCTATGGGACCTCTCTCATCTGTCTGGGTGCCGGGGCCTAAAAATATCTGACAGTGGCCTGTTCCAGTGGTGGGTGACATGAAGCCTTCATCTCTGCTATGGGACCTCTCTTCTCTGTCTGGGTGCCGGGGCCTAAAAATATCTGACAGTGGCCTGTTCCAGTGGTGGGTGACATGAAGCCTGAATCTCTGCTATGGGACCTCTCTCCTCTGTCTTGGTGCCGGGGCCTAAAAATATCTGACAATGGCCTGTTCTAGTGGTGAGTGACATGAAGCCTGATTCTCTGCTATGACATGAAGCCTTAATCTCTGCTATGGGACCTCTCTCCTCTGTCTGGGTGCCGGGGCCTAAATATATGACAGTGGCCTGTTCCAGTGGTGGGTGACATGAAGCCTGATTCTCTGCTATGACATGAAGCCTTAATCTCTGCTATGGGACCTCTCTCCTCTGTCTGGGTGCCGGGGCCTAAAAAATCTCACAGTGGCCTGTTCCAGTGGTGGGTGACATGAAGCCTGATTCTCTGCTATGGGACCTCTCTCCTCTGTCTGGGTGCCGGGGCCTAAATATATGACAGTGGCCTGTTCCACTGGTGGGTGACATGAAGCCTCATTCTCTGCTATGACATGAAGCCTTAATCTCTGCTATGGGACCTCTCTCCTCTGTCTGGGTGCCGGGGCCTAAAAAATCTCACAGTGGCCTGTTCCAGTGGTGGGTGACATGAAGCCTGATTCTCTGCTATGACATGAAGCCTGAATCTCGGCTATGGGACCTCTCTCCTCTGTCTGGGTGCCGGGGCCTAAAAATATCTGACAGTGGCCTGTTCCAGTGTTGGGTGACATGAAGCCTGATTCTCTGCTATGGGACCTCTCTCCTCTGTCTGGGTGCCGGGCCTAAAAATATCTGACAATGGCCTGTTCCAGTGGTGGGTGACATGAAGCCTGATTCTCTGCTATGGGACCTCTCTCCTCTGTCTGGGTGCCGGGGCCTAAAAATATCTGACAATGGCCTGTTCCAGTGGTGGGTGACATGAAGCCTGATTCTCTGCTATGACATGAAGCCTTCATCTCTGCTATGGGACCTCTCTCCTCTGTCTGGGTGCCGGGGCATAAATATCTCACAGTGGCCTGTTCCAGTGGTGGGTGACATGAAGCCTGATTCTCTGCTATGACATGAAGCCTGATTCTCTGCTATGGGACCTCGCTACTCTGTCTGGGTGCCGGGGCATAAATATCTCACAGTGGACTGTTCCAATGTTGGGTGACATGAAGCCTGAATCTCTGCTATGGGACCTCTCTTCTCTGTCTGGGTGCCGGGGCCTAAAAATATCTGACAATGGCCTGTTCTAGTGGTGAGTAACATGAAGCCTGATTCTCTGCTATGACATGAAGCCTTAATCTCTGCTATGGGACCTCTCTCCTCTGTCTGGGTGCCGGGGCCTAAAAATATCTGACAATGGCCTGTTCTAGTGGTGAGTGACATGAAGCCTGATTCTCTGCCATGACATGAAGCCTTAATCTCTGCTATGGGACCTCTCTCCTCTGTCTGGGTGCCGGGGCCTAAAAATATCTTACAGTGGCCTGTTCCAGTGTTGGGTGACATGAAGCCTGATTCTCTGCTATGGGACCTCTCTCCTCTGTCTGGGTGCAAGGGCCTAAATATCTGACAATGGCCTGTTCCAGTGGTGGGTGACGTGAAGCCTGATTCTCTGCTATGACATGAAGCCTGATTCTCTGCTATGGGACCTCTCTCCTCTGTCTGGGTGCCGGGGCCTAAAAATATCTGACAGTGGCTTGTTCCAGTGTTGGGTGACATGAAGCCTGATTCTCTGCTATGTCATGAAGCCTGAATTTCTACTATGGGGCCTCTCTCCTCTGTCTGGGTGCCGGGGCCTAAAAATATCTGACAATGGCCTGTTCCAATGGTGGTTGACATGAAGCCTGATTCTCTGCTATGGGACCTCTCTCCTCTGTCTGGGTGCTGGGGCCTAAAAATATCTTGACAGTGGCCTGTTCCAGTGTTGGGTGACATGAAGCCTGATTCTCTGCTATGGGACCTCTCTCCTCTGTCTGGGTGCCGGGGCCTAAAAATATCTGACAGTGGCCTGTTCCAGTGGTGGGTGACATGAAGCCTGATTCTCTGCTATGACATGAAGCCTGATTCTCTGCTATGGAACCTCTCTCCTCTGTCTGGGTGCCGGGGCCTAAATATATCTGACAATGGCCTGTTCCAGTGTTGGGTGACATGAAGCCTGATTCTCTGCTATGACATGAAGCCTGAATCTCTGCTATGGGACCTCTCTCCTCTGTCTGGGTGCCGGGGCCTAAAAATATCTGACAGTGGCCTGTTCCAGTGTTGGGTGACATGAAGCCTGATTCTCTGCTATGACATGAAGCCTGATTCTCTGCTATGACATGAAGCCTGATTCTCTGCTATGGGACCTTTCTCCTCTGTCTGGGTGCCGGGGCCTAAAAATATCTGACAGTGGCCTGTTCCAGTGGTGGGTGACATGAAGCCTGATTCTCTGCTATGACATGAAGCCTGAATCTCTGCTATGGGACCTCTCTCCTCTGTCTGGGTGCCGGGGCCTAAAAATATCTGACAGTGGCCTGTTCCAGTGTTGGGTGACATGAAGCCTGATTCTCTGCTATGGGACCTCTCTCCTCTGTCTGGGTGCCGGGGCCTAAAAATATCTCACAGTGGCCTGTTCCAGTGGTGGGTGACATGAAGCCTGATTCTCTGCTATGACATGAAGCCTTATTCTCTGCTATGGGACCTCTCTCCTCTGTCTGGGTGCCGGGGCCTATAAATATCTGACAATGGCCTGTTCCAGTGTTGGGTGACATGAAGCCTGATTCTCTGCTATGACATGAAGCCTGATTCTCTGCTATGGGACCTCTCTCCTCTGTCTGGGTGCCGGGGCCTAAAAATATCTCACAGTGGCCTGTTCCAGTGGTGGGTGACATGAAGCCTGATTCTCTGCTATGACATGAAGCCTTATTCTCTGCTATGGGACCTCTCTCCTCTGTCTGGGTGCCGGGGCCTATAAATATCTGACAATGGCCTGTTCCAGTGTTGGGTGACATGAAGCCTGATTCTCTGCTATGACATGAAGCCTGAATCTCTGCTATGGGACCTCTCTCCTCTGTCTGGGTGCCGGGGCCTAAAAATATCTGTCAGTGGCCTGTTCCAGTGTTGGGTGACATGAAGCCTGATTCTCTGCTATGACATGAAGCCTGATTCTCTGCTATGACATGAAGCCTGATTCTCTGCTATGACATGAAGCCTGATTCTCTGCTATGGGACCTCTCTCCTCTGTCTGGGTGCCGGGGCCTAAAAATATCTGACAGTGGCCTGTTCCAGTGGTGGGTGACATGAAGCCTGATTCCCTGCTATGACATGAAGCCTGAATCTCTGCTATGGGACCTCTCTCCTCTGTCTGGGTGCCAGGGCCTAAAAATATCTGACAGTGGCCTGTTCCAGTGGTGGGTGACATGAAGCCTGATTCTCTGCTATGGGACCTCTCTCCTCTGTCTGGGTGCCGGGGCCTAAAAATATCTCACAGTGGCCTGTTCCAGTGGTGGGTGACATGAAGCCTGATTCTCTGCTCTGACATGAAGCCTTATTCTCTGCTATGGGACCTCTCTCCTCTGTCTGGGTGCCGGGGCCTATAAATATCTGACAATGGCCTGTTCCAGTGTTGGGTGACATGAAGCCTAATTCTCTGCTATGACATGAAGCCTGAATCTCTGCTATGGGACCTCTCTCATCTGTCTGGGTGCCGGGGCCTAAAAATATCTCACAGTGGCCTGTTCCAGTGGTGGGTGACATGAAGCCTGATTCTCTGCTATGACATGAAGCCTTATTCTCTGCTATTGGACCTCTCTCCTCTGTCTGGGTGCCGGGGCCTATAAATATCTGACAATGGCCTGTTCCAGTGTTGGGTGACATGAAGCCTGATTCTCTGCTATGACATGAAGCCTGAATCTCTGCTATGGGACCTCTCTCATCTGTCTGGGTGCCGGGGCCTAAAAATATCTGACAGTGGCCTGTTCCAGTGGTGGGTGACATGAAGCCTTCATCTCTGCTATGGGACCTCTCTTCTCTGTCTGGGTGCCGGGGCCTAAAAATATCTGACAGTTACCTGTTCCAGTGGTGGGTGACATGAAGCCTGAATCTCTGCTATGGGACCTCTCTCCTCTGTCTTGGTGCCGGGGCCTAAAAATATCTGACAATGGCCTGTTCTAGTGGTGAGTGACATGAAGCCTGATTCTCTGCTATGACATGAAGCCTTAATCTCTGCTATGGGACCTCTCTCCTCTGTCTGGGTGCCGGGGCCTAAAAATATCTTACAGTGGCCTGTTCCAGTGTTGGGTGACATGAAGCCTGATTCTCTGCTATGGGACCTCTCTCCTCTGTCTGGGTGCCGGGGCCTAAATATATGACAGTGGCCTGTTCCACTGGTGGGTGACATGAAGCCTGATTCTCTGCTATGACATGAAGCCTTAATCTCTGCTATGGGACCTCTCTCCTCTGTCTGGGTGCCGGGGCCTAAAAAATCTCACAGTGGCCTGTTCCAGTGGTGGGTGACATGAAGCCTGATTCTCTGCTATGACATGAAGCCTGAATCTCGGCTATGGGACCTCTCTCCTCTGTCTGGGTGCCGGGGCCTAAAAATATCTGACAGTGGCCTGTTCCAGTGTTGGGTGACATGAAGCCTGATTCTCTGCTATGGGACCTCTCTCCTCTGTCTGGGTGCCGGGCCTAAAAATATCTGACAATGGCCTGTTCCAGTGGTGGGTGACATGAAGCCTGATTCTCTGCTATGGGACCTCTCTCCTCTGTCTGGGTGCCGGGGCCTAAAAATATCTGACAATGGCCTGTTCCAGTGGTGGGTGACATGAAGCCTGATTCTCTGCTATGACATGAAGCCTTCATCTCTGCTATGGGACTTCTCTCCTCTGTCTGGGTGCCGGGGCATAAATATCTCACAGTGGCCTGTTCCAGTGGTGGGTGACATGAAGCCTGATTCTCTGCTATGACATGAAGCCTGATTCTCTGCTATGGGACCTCGCTCCTCTGTCTGGGTGCCGGGGCATAAATATCTCACAGTGGCCTGTTCCAATGTTGGGTGACATGAAGCCTGAATCTCTGCTATGGGACCTCTCTTCTCTGTCTGGGTGCCGGGGCCTAAAAATATCTGACAATGGCCTGTTCTAGTGGTGAGTGACATGAAGCCTGATTCTCTGCTATGACATGAAGCCTTAATCTCTGCTATGGGACCTCTCTCCTCTGTCTGGGTGCCGGGGCCTAAAAATATCTGACAATGGCCTGTTCTAGTGGTGAGTGACATGAAGCCTGATTCTCTGCTATGACATGAAGCCTTAATCTCTGCTATGGGACCTCTCTCCTCTGTCTGGGTGCCGGGGCCTAAAAATATCTTACAGTGGCCTGTTCCAGTGTTGGGTGACATGAAGCCTGATTCTCTGCTATGGGACCTCTCTCCTCTGTCTGGGTGCAAGGGCCTAAATATCTGACAATGGCCTGTTCCAGTGGTGGGTGACGTGAAGCCTGATTCTCTGCTATGACATGAAGCCTGAATTTCTACTATGGGGCCTCTCTCCTCTGTCTGGGTGCCGGGGCCTAAAAATATCTGACAATGGCCTGTTCCAATGGTGGTTGACATGAAGCCTGATTCTCTGCTATGGGACCTCTCTCCTCTGTCTGGGTGCTGGGGCCTAAAAATATCTTGACAGTGGCCTGTTCCAGTGTTGGGTGACATGAAGCCTGATTCTCTGCTATGGGACCTCTCTCCTCTGTCTGGGTGCCGGGGCCTAAAAATATCTGACAGTGGCCTGTTCCAGTGGTGGGTGATATGAAGCCTGATTCTCTGCTATGACATGAAGCCTGATTCTCTGCTATGGGATCTCTCTCCTCTGTCTGGGTGCCGGGGCCTAAATATATCTGACAATGGCCTGTTCCAGTGTTGGGTGACATGAAGCCTGATTCTCTGCTATGACATGAAGCCTGAATCTCTGCTATGGGACCTCTCTCCTCTGTCTGGGTGCCGGGGCCTAAAAATATCTGACAGTGGCCTATTCCAGTGTTGGGTGACATGAAGCCTGATTCTCTGCTATGACATGAAGCCTGATTCTCTGCTATGACATGAAGCCTGATTCTCTGCTATGGGACCTTTCTCCTCTGTCTGGGTGCCGGGGCCTAAAAATATCTGACAGTGGCCTTGGTCCAGTGGTGGGTGACATGAAGCCTGATTCTCTGCTATGACATGAAGCCTGAATCTCTGCTATGGGACCTCTCTCCTCTGTCTGGGTGCCGGGGCCTAAAAATATCCGACAGTGGCCTGTTCCAGTGTTGGGTGACATGAAGCCTGATTCTCTGCTATGGGACCTCTCTCCTCTGTCTGGGTGCCGGGGCCTAAAAATATCTCACAGTGGCCTGTTCCAGTGGTGGGTGACATGAAGCCTGATTCTCTGCTATGACATGAAGCCTTATTCTCTGCTATGGGACCTCTCTCCTCTGTCTGGGTGCCGGGGCCTATAAATATCTGACAATGGCCTGTTCCAGTGTTGGGTGACATGAAGCCGGATTCTCTGCTATGACATGAAGCCTGATTCTCTGCTATGGGACCTCTCTCCTCTGTCTGGGTGCCGGGGCCTAAAAATATCTCATAGTGGCCTGTTCCAGTGGTGGGTGACATGAAGCCTGATTCTCTGCTATGACATGAAGCCTTATTCTCTGCTATGGGACCTCTCTCCTCTGTCTGGGTGCCGGGGCCTATAAATATCTGACAATGGCCTGTTCCAGTGTTGGGTGACATGAAGCCTGATTCTCTGCTATGACATGAAGCCTGAATCTCTGCTATGGGACCTCTCTCCTCTGTCTGGGTGCCGGGGCCTAAAAATATCTGTCAGTGGCCTGTTCCAGTGTTGGGTCACATGAAGCCTGATTCTCTGCTATGACATGAAGCCTGATTCTCTGCTATGGGACCTCTCTCCTCTGTCTGGGTGCCGGGGCCTAAAAATATCTGTCAGTGGCCTGTTCCAGTGGTGGGTGACATGAAGCCTGATTCTCTGCTATGACATGAAGCCTGAATCTCTGCTATGGGACCTCTCTCCTCTGTCTGGGTGCCGGGGCCTAAAAATATCTCACAGTGGCCTGTTCCAGTGGTGGGTGACATAAAGCCTGATTCTCTGCTATGGGACCTCTCTCCTCTGTCTGGGTGCCGGGGCCTAAAAATATCTCAGTGGCCTGTTCCAGTGGTGGGTGACATGAAGCCTGATTCTCTGCTATGACATGAAGCCTTATTCTCTGCTATTGGACCTCTCTCCTCTGTCTGGGTGCCGGGGCCTATAAATATCTGACAATGGCCTGTTCCAGTGTTGGGTGACATGAAGCCTGATTCTCTGCTATGACATGAAGCCTGAATCTCTGCTATGGGACCTCTCTCATCTGTCTGGGTGCCGGGGCCTAAAAATATCTGTCAGTGGCCTGTTCCAGTGGTGGGTGACATGAAGCCTTCATCTCTGCTATGGGACCTCTCTTCTCTGTCTGGGTGCCGGGGCCTAAAAATATCTGACAGTGGCCTGTTCCAGTGGTGGGTGACATGATGCCTGAATCTCTGCTATGGGACCTCTCTCCTCTGTCTTGGTGCCGGGGCCTAAAAGTATCTGACAATGGCCTGTTCTAGTGGTGAGTGACATGAAGCCTGATTCTCTGCTATGACATGAAGCCTTAATCTCTGCTATGGGACCTCTCTCCTCTGTCTGGGTGCCGGGGCCTAAAAATATCTTACAGTGGCCTGTTCCAGTGTTGGGTGACATGAAGCCTGATTCTCTGCTATGGGACCTCTCTCCTCTGTCTGGGTGCCGGGGCCTAAATATATGACAGTGGCCTGTTCCACTGGTGGGTGACATGAAGCCTGATTCTCTGCTATGACATGAAGCCTTAATCTCTGCTATGGGACCTCTCTCCTCTGTCTGGGTGCCGGGGCCTAAAAAATCTCACAGTGGCCTGTTCCAGTGGTGGGTGACATGAAGCCTGATTCTCTGCTATGACATGAAGCCTGAATCTCGGCTATGGGACCTCTCTCCTCTGTCTGGGTGCCGGGGCCTAAAAATATTTGACAGTGGCCTGTTCCAGTGTTGGGTGACATGAAGCCTGATTCTCTGCTATGGGACCTCGCTCCTCTGTCTGGGTGCCGGGGCATAAATATCTCACAGTGGCCTGTTCCAATGTTGGGTGACATGAAGCCTGAATCTCTGCTATGGGACCTCTCTTCTCTGTCTGGGTGCCGGGGCCTAAAAATATCTGACAGTGGCCTGTTCCAGTGGTGGGTGACATGATGCCTGAATCTCTGCTATGGGACCTCTCTCCTCTGTCTTGGTGCCGGGGCCTAAAAATATCTGACAATGGCCTGTTCTAGTGGTGAGTGACATGAAGCCTGATTCTCTGCTATGACATGAAGCCTTAATCTCTGCTATGGGACCTCTCTCCTCTGTCTGGGTGCCGGGGCCTAAAAATATCTTACAGTGGCCTGTTCCAGTGTTGGGTGACATGAAGCCTGATTCTCTGCTATGGGACCTCTCTCCTCTGTCTGGGTGCCGGGGCCTAAATATATGACAGTGGCCTGTTCCACTGGTGGGTGACATGAAGCCTGATTCTCTGCTATGACATGAAGCCTTAATCTCTGCTATGGGACCTCTCTCCTCTGTCTGGGTGCCGGGGCCTAAAAATATCTCACAGTGGCCTGTTCCAGTGTTGGGTGACATGAAGCCTGATTCTCTGCTATGGGACCTCTCTCCTCTGTCTGGGTGCCGGGGCCTAAAAATATCTGACAATGGCTTGTTCCAGTGGTGGGTGACATGAAGCCTGATTCTCTGCTATGGGACCTCTCTCCTCTGTCTGGGTGCCGGGGCCTAAAAATATCTGACAATGGCCTGTTCCAGTGGTGGGTGACATGAAGCCTGATTCTCTGCTATGACATGAAGCCTTCATCTCTGCTATGGGACCTCTCTCCTCTGTTTGGGCGCCGGGGCATAAATATCTCACAGTGGCCTGTTCCAGTGGTGGGTGACATGAAGCCTGATTCTCTGCTATGACATGAAGCCTGATTCTCTGCTATGGGACCTCGCTCCTCTGTCTGGGTGCCGGGGCATAAATATCTCACAGTGGCCTGTTCCAATGTTGGGTGACATGAAGCCTTCATCTCTGCTATGGGACCTCTCTCCTCTGTCTGGGTGCCGGGGCCTAAATATCTGACAGTGGCCTGTTCCAGTGGTGGGTAACATGAAGCCTGATTCTCTGCTATGGGACCTCTCTCCTCTGTCTGGGTGTCGGGGCCTAAATATCTGACAGTGGCCTGTTCCAGTGGTGGGTGACATAAAGCCTGATTCTCTGCTATGGGACCTCTCTCCAATTGATATTGGTTAATTTTTTATTTTTTTTATTCATTTCCCTATCCACATTTGTTTGCAGGGGATTTACCTACATTTTGCTGCCTTTTGCAGCCCTCTAGCCCTTTCCTGGGCTATTTTACATCCTTTTTAGTGCCGAAAAGTTCGGGTGACTTCAATGGGGTTCGGGTTTGGGGCGAAGTTCGGGTCGAGTTCGGATCCCGAACATTTTCGGGAAGTTCGGCCGAACTCTAGAGAGGACAGGTTTCGGATTGGAGATTATGGTGGTCATTTATTATACTGAAATATGCCTATATTAGGCGTATTTCAGACACAGATGGCAGCACAACTGTCAGTTGCGCCACTATTTACGACTTCTCCCCGCCCACGCCAGGTCTAAAATTGTGGGTGGGAAAGGGGAGGGGCCGGCCCATCTCATTTACCGCTTTCTACACTTGTTTTAGGCTTAGAAAATGGTCTAAATGTAAGACTGCTAGGAAGCTGTCTTACATTTAGAACGGGCGCTAAATGCGCCGAAGTTATGTATAGACCTGCGCCTCTTCATAACTTTGTCGGATCCTCCACCATCTATGGGACTATATTAAAACCGGTGTCTAAAACACCGGTCTTAATATATGTGCCTGTTCTGCCTCTCTAATCTAAGCATTGAAAGTGTGATCTCTGTAACTTACAGTTGTGATGAGATAGCGGTAACCATCAATCTTAGTTGAATTGGCTGACAGTGACTCGATCCAAACGACACCTTGTAGATCGTGAAGAAGTTTATTCCAAACTGTGCAGATCATACACCGATGAACAAATGGATAGGTCAAAAAATCATGCAGTGAGCAGCTAACAGAGCAAGTAGCTGAGATGAGGGGTGAAGCCAGAATGAAGAAGAGGGGAGGAGACAAGAGAGAGAGCAGAAGCTAGGGGAAGAGAGAAGGGACACACATAATGAAAAGGCAAACCAAGCATGTGTAACATGATACTCCCCGTCGAAATCTATGATTTCTAATAACATTTATAACAATAATAACCTTGTTCAAGTCCATGAAATATAGATGTTTTTCTACTGGAACACCTGCAACAAAAAAAACAAAGGAACATAAACAAGAAAACATTACTTCAATACTTGTAGAAAAGCTCTTGAAGTCGAACGGTAGGAAGTAGATGGTTCCGTGAGTCCATCTTTAGACGGGAAGGCAGCAACAGCACCAGTCCTTCTTACCTCCCTTTAACAGGTTGCCTTGAAGGTCTGTCTTCAGAGGGGAAGGCAGCAACAGCACCAGTCCTTCTTACCTCCCTTTGTATCAAGCTGGTGTGAGGAGTTCATCTTCCTGTTTAGGTAGAAGCAGTACTAGCTCGTTTATGTGTCTGAAGTAGTGTCTAGCAGAACCTTCTTTCATTACCTTGACTTCTGCTTTGCGTACTTTGCAATCGTTACTTGGTATAGTCTTTGTGATAAGACGATAGGCCAATTATTACGATGAACGTCCTTATCCTTGAAGAGAACAATGTCTCCAACTTGCAGGTTGGGTTTGCTTACTTGCCATTTTCTGCGACTTTGAAGGTTGCAGAGGTACTCCATCTTCAAACGGTTCCAAAATGCATTAGCAAGATGTTGAACTCGTTTCCATTGGTGTTTGTAAACATTGGTACAATCAAAGTCCTGAGGGGGAATACTGGATATTCCGATCTTTTGAGTTAGAAGGGTAGATGGAGTTAGCAATACTGGAGACTCTGAGTCAGTGGAAACAGGAACCAGAGGTCTAGCATTGATTATGGCAGACACCTCGGCAAGGAAGGTGACCAAGACTTCATGTGTAAGCTGAGATTTGTGAACCAGCAGCATAGAGTCCAGGATTTTTCTCGAAACCCCGATCATGCGTTCCCAAGAACCTCCCATGTGCGAAGAGTGAGGCAGGTTGAATTCCCACTTACACTTGTTGGTATTAAAGAAGTTCTCTATTTTCTCTGCTCCTGTAAAGTTTGTTCCGCAGTCGGATCTATTTAGCTTAACAGGTCCACGTATGGAAACAAATCTTCTGAAGGCATTAATGAAGCAAGAAGAGTCCATAGTTTCTATAACTTTAATGTGCACAGCACGAATGCTCAAACAAGTGAACAGCACGGCCCAACGTTTATTATTAACGACTCCGTCACGGGTCTTACGTGTAACTATGGTCCAGGGGCCGAAAACGTCAATACCGACATTGGTAAAGGGTGGTTCGGTACTCAATCTGTCTGTTGGTAGCTCTGCCATTTGTTGATTTAGATGCTTTCCTCTTAGTCTTTGGCACTTGACACATTTATGGAGTATGGAGGATATACACCTTTTCATCCCGATTATCCAGAAACCAGCAGACCTCATTGCGCCTTCGGTGAAGTGTCGGGCTTTGTGCTGAACTTGCTCATGGTAATGCCTGACTATAAGAGCAGTAACGTGGTGACGGCCTGGAAGGATGAGAGGATTCCGCTCCTCGCTAATCGCGGTAGACCTTGCAATGCGATCGCCCACGCGAAGTAATTTATTCTGATCAATTATAGGATTCAACTGGTATAGAGTGCTATCCTTGGATAGGTTGAGTCCTTTTGACAAGTTGTGGATCTCTTGCGAATATACTTCATGTTGGACACATTGGATAATGACTCTTTCCGCTTGAGCAACCTCTGCAATAGTGGGGAGTCCTTTACAAATGTGCCACTTACGACTCTCTTGATTTGTGCTTTCCTTGCTTGCGAAGTGATGAGCAATGTGAATAAGTTGTGCAGTCGCTCGTACAGCCGAAGACCACTTAGAAAACCGCTCAAATCGACGAGATTTCAGTTTTACCTTTGCTTCCACAGAGGTGTTAAGTGTAACTGCAATGGTCTTGATTTCCTTATCAGAGTCCGGCTGGACAAGTTCAAAGATAGACTCTACAGGCCTTGAGAAGAATTCTTCATTCAAGAGTACTGGTGGGGATATCCATGATATCGGCAGGGTTGAGGTCGGTGGGTACATAGTGCCATTGCTCTGGTGTGGAGAATTTCCTGATGCTTTCCACTCGATTGCCGACATACACATGGAATTGTCTTGTTTGATTATGTATGTATCCTAGCACGATTTTGCTATCTGTGTAAAAGTCAAAGGAATCAATGTCAAGGTCTGTTTCTTGCTCTATAAGCTCAGCAATTTCAACAGCTAACATGGCTGCACAGAGTTCAAGCCTTGGGATGGTATGTGCAGGCTTTGGAGTTAGCTTGGTTTTGCCCATGACGAATCCTACTCCTATTTCACCGTTAGAGTGTACAGCTCGGAGATAAGCTACAGCAGCTATGGCTTCCATGGATGCATCCGAAAAGACATGGATCTCTAGTCTGGTGGCATTCTCCAAGGACGCAGGAGTGTAAGAACGTGGTATCTTGAACTGTTCCAATGCCTGGAGGGACTGCTTCCAGGATTCCCACCTTTGTTGTTTCTCCTTGGGTAAAGGGGTATCCCAGTCAGTGTTCTCTGTAGTGAGTTGTCTGAGTAATATCTTACCCTGAATATTATAGGGTGCTATGAATCCCAAAGGGTCGTAGATACTGTTCACTGCAGACAGTACTCCTCTTTTTGTGAAGGGCTTGTCGCAAGCTGATGTTTGAAATGTGAACGTATCTTGCTTAACATCCCACAGCAATCCAAGGCTGCGTTGTGTGAGGGAAAGGTCAGACTCTGGTTGGAATTCCTTGGCACTGACAGCATGATTATCGGAAGGAAATGCTCCCATTACCTTATTGCTGTTGGAGATAATTTTGTGTAGTCTGAGGTTGACAGTGGCGAGCATGTTCTGGGTTCTGGTGAGAAGGTCAATGGCCTCTTCTTCCGTAGGTAGGGACTTAAGACCGTCATCCACGTAGAAGTTCCTTTCCACAAACTGACGTGCATCCGTCCCGAACTCCTGTTCGCCTTGTTGGGCAGTTTTTCTCAGTCCATAAATGGCAACTGCGGGGGAAGGGCTATTGCCGAACACGTGAACTTTCATCCGATAGTCTATGACCTCGTTGTTGACATCATTATTGCGATACCATCGGAACCTGAGGAAGTTTCTGTTATCTTCACGGACAATGAAACAATGAAACATTTGTTGAATGTCGGCCATAATGGCAATTGGCTCTTGTCTAAAGCGGAGTAGGACTCCCAAGAGGTTGTTGTTCAGATTGGGTCCAGAGAGAAGATTGTCATTGAGAGAAACGCCTTCATAGCGAGCGCTTGAGTCAAAGACCACTCTAATCTGGTCAGGCTTACGAGGATGATAGACACCAAAACAAGGTAGGTACCAGCATTCTTCTTGTATAAGCAGGGGTGCAGGTTCAGCATGATCTCTCTCAAACACCTTCTGCATAAAGTCGATAAAATGTTTCTTCATCTCCGGTTTCCGGTTCAGGTTGCGCTCTAAAGAGATGAACCGTGAATCTGCGTGTTGTCTATTATTTGGAATTCTCTTCCTTGGAGTGCAGAATGGTAGAGGAGCCACCCAGCTGTAGAATCATCTTGATAGAACTCTTTACTCATGGTTCTCAAGAATTCCTTGTCTTCCATTGTGGCTGCTAACTTATTGTCTTTTGTGGTTACTTCAAACACTGTTACCAATGTTGTCATCCCGAAAGATAAATGCTTTCCTATCATCGAGTATGATGCGCTCCGGCGTCCCTTTGACACACAGTCTTTCTTTCACACTATAGTGATGTTGTTGTCTTGGAAAGCAAGTAGTACGTCCATTGGGCAGGACGTGAGTTTTAAAGTAAGAAACCGAGAGAGGTTTCCTGGCGTTGCTACGACAGACGTTGCCAATAATGACCCAGCCTAGATCCAGATGCTGGGCGTAAGGTGCATCATGTGGGCCGTTGATTTGATGGCGCACCTTGTGCACCCTTAGGATGTCTCTCCCGAGTAGCAACAGGATATCAGCATTCTCATCAAAGGCTGGTATTTGATCAGCTATGTCTTTCAAGTGAGTATGGTGCAAGGCAGCTTCAGGAGTGGGAATCTCATCCTTGTTAGTTGGGATCTGATTGCACTCAATGATAGTAGGCAAGGGTATTTCCAAGTTGCTATTGAGAGGAGTAACTACAAGGTCACTGGCTCTTCTACCCCAGACTTCTGTAATCCCTGCACAAGTACCTAGGGTATAAGGTAGAGCACATCCTGTTATGCCTAAGAGATCAAAGAACCTTGTACTTGCGAGAGATCGGTTACTCTGGTCGTCGAGAATGGTATACAGTCTTACGGCCCTTTCAGGTTTGCGAACCAAGCATATCTTAGCGCAGGATTTCCCACAAAGTCCTTCCCCACAGACTTCAGTGCATGTTGAGAACACTGGGGTGGAGGTTGCTGTTTGTTCAGGGTGCTCCCCGCCAAGCTTTGCCCTGGGGGAATGTCAGTGGATGGAGTAGTGCTGTGTTGGTACAGATGAAGGGCTTGAACGTGGTTGTCACTACCGCATTCTATGCACTTAATGACGGCCTTACAGTCTTTTGCCAGGTGTTCTGTGGAAGCACAGCATCTGAAACAAACTCCAAATCCCTTAAAAGTTCCTTGCGTTCCTGTAGAGGTTTCTTTCTGAAGCCGATGCACTTCTTAAGTGGGTGTGGCTTGTTATGTATGGGACTTTGGCGATTCGGATCCTCAAGTTTCTTGTTTTGTCCAGTCTTCAGAAGAACCGTAGCAGGTGCAGGTTGAACATCAGTCCTTTTCACTGACACTGGACCCCTGCAGTCTCTGTGCGTTATGCACGTGTTTGCAAGTCCTGGAGAAGGTGGACTAAGAGGGTTACAGTCACCGTAGAAGAAACTTGGGTCATTCTTAGAGTCCGCAATTTCCTTTATGAAGGTACAGAAGTAGGAAAGGGAGGAAAGGCTACTCCATACCTTTTCTTGTAAGAAGATCCTTGACTAACCCATTTTTCTTGGATGCCATACGGTAGCTTAAGGACAATAGGGTTGATTGCACGAGGGGTGTCAAGGTAACTAAGACCGGGTAGGTGGGTGTCAGCCTTAGCTAGTTGAAGCTCTAGTAGAAGATCACTAAGTTCTTGAAGCTTTAGATTGTCTTTAGCTGTCATCCTTGGGAAGCCTTGCAACCTTTTGAGTAAGGCATCTTCGATGGCCTCAGAGCTGCCAAAGCTATGATCAAGTCTGTCCCAAGCAGCGTCGAGACCTGCAGCAGGATTGGAAATGTAAACGGTTTTAAGTCTCTTCATACGTTCAGCTGACTGAGGACCTAGCCACCTGATGAGTAGATCCAATTCTTCTGCAACAGTGATATCTAATTCGCTGATTGTTGCTTTAAAGGTGAATTTCCAGCCTCTGTAATTTTCAGGTTTGTCATCAAACATGGTGAGGCCCGTCCTAGTGAGTTCTCTGCGAAGGATGTACTTGGCAAACTGCGACATGTCTGTGTTTTCAGACTTTGGGTATACAATTGCAGGCGGAACAAAATTAGTTGCAGTAGCTGGTACATTGACGTTGGGTGACTTGGGAACATAAGATGGTGCTGAGGCGTTTAACACTGGAGCTGGTGTACGGTCCAAAGGTGTTTTGGCTTGTAGCCGCATAATAGTGGATTGGTTAGAGGGTGGCAGGTTAGTGCGATAGTGTGGTAGGTCATTTCTATTCGCACCCATTTCTGCCACTTGAGAAGGTGAAATAGATGTAGAGACAACACCTTGGTTAAGTTCTTTGGCTGCTATGACAGAGTGATGGAGTTTTGATGAGGTCCGTGATGACACTGATCCAAGAGATATAACAGAGTGACGGCTACTGACACTTCTTTCATTGTCACTTACAGCCTGCTCTAAGACTCTTAGTCTTGCCATGTCTTTGGCATGCTCACATTGTTTTTCTAAGACTTCTATTTCTGCTCTCTTCTGTGCAGCCTCAGCTTCCATTTCCACTTCCTTCTGTGCAGCCTCAGCTTCCATTTCTGCTCTCTTCCGTGCAGCCTCAGCTTCCATTTCCGCTTTCTTCTGTGCAGCCTCAGCTTCCATTTCCGCTTTCTTCTGTGCAGCCTCAGCTTCCCTCTCCGCTTTCTTCTGTGCAGCCTCAGCTTCCATTTCCGCTTTCTTCTGTGCAGCCTCAGCTTCCATTTCCGCTTTCTTCTGTGCAGCCTCAGCTTTCTTCTGTGCAGCCTCATTTTCCATTTCCACTTTCTTCTGTGCAGCCTCAGCTTCCATTTCCGCTTTCTTCTGTGCAGCCTCAGCTTCCCTCTCCGCTTTCTTCTGTGCAGCCTCAGCTTCCCTCTCCGCTTTCTTCTGTGCAGCCTCAGCTTCCATTTCCGCTTTCTTCTGTGCAGCCTCAGCTTTCTTCTGTGCAGCCTCAGCTTCCATTTCCGCTTTCTTCTGTGCAGCCTCAGCTTCCATTTCCGCTTTCTTCTGTGCAGCCTCAGCTTCCCTCTCCGCTTTCTTCCGTGCAGCCTCAGCTTCCATTTCCGCTTTCTTCTGTGCAGCCTCAGCTTTCTTCTGTGCAGCCTCAGCTTCCATTTCCGCTTTCTTCTGTGCAGCCTCAGCTTCCATTTCCGCTTTCTTCTGTGCAGCCTCAGCTTCCATTTTTGCTTTCTCTTGGGCGAAAACTGCCTGGATTTTAGAAGCTTCTGCATCAGCGCGGGCTTTGATGAGACGGTGGCTGAGAGTAGAAGATGTTGATCTTAAGGATTTGGAAGATCGTGTGGAGCGCTTAGACGTTGTGGAGAGATGGGATCTAGATTCATGGAGATATTCGATTTTTACATCTGTTTTTGTCCTTGTTTGTATTACTAGATCGTCTCTTTCAAGATTGAGCTCATTCAATTCCTGTAATTCTTTTAAGGAATTTTCTGTGTTGTACCGCTTTACGAGATCAGCATATTTAGCATATTTAGTTCTCATAGGCAGCATTCAACTGCTTAACAGCGCCCTCTAGGTGCAATACCTTATGAGTTGGTTGAGACAGAGCTGACATGCATTCAATAGTTTTAGACCATGAGTGGCTGATGTTCTGCAGCAGTTCTTCTTTGTCAGCCTCATAGTTCTCTTGGACTTTCCAGGTTGGCTTCACTAAACGTTTTTGTTTTATGTGGCCTTGAGGATCTGACTCCTGAGCTGTTGGAAGTTCAGGTTCTTGCTGTCTATTAGGTTCCTCAGATTGTACATTGCCTTGCTGGTGCATTGTGATGGCAAGCAGAGGGTTAAATCACAAGGTATGTGTTTGCATAGAAATGTATCAATCTTCTGGCTCTGGGAGAGGGTTTCCTAGGCAACCAGTGGGAGGGGGAGTCAGAGAGAAGTTTAGCAATGGCTGCTGCAAAGTTAGTTTTGATTGCATACAGAGCTTAGATTGACTTGCAGGCAGAATGCATGTGACAATACAGACTAGGAGCTGATTATATAACAGTTGCATGGACAGTTTCTTCAATAATCTGTGCAGAAAACTGATGAATCTTATGCTGAGATTTACTTGCTGGCTGGAGTATACAGGCTTGTACATATATTCTGCTATATTCCAGTGTCCATATACATCTCACTATACATGCATAGCTAGCAAGGATCCCTTGAAAGATATTTTGCAGATCTTGTAAGATCCCTTCACTGATTTTTTGACTGTTCTGCCTCTCCAGTCTAAGCATTGAAAGTGTGATCTCTGTAACTTACAGTTGTGATGAGATAGCGGTAACCATAACCTGTAGATCGTGAAGAAGTTTATTCCAAACTGTGCAGATCATACACCGATGAACAAATGGATAGGTCAAAAAATCATGCTGTGAGCAACTAACAGAGCAAGTAGCTGAGATGAGGGGTGAAGCCAGAATGAAGAAGAGGGGAGGAGACAAGAGAGAGAGCAGAAGCTAGGGGAAGAGAGAAGGGACACACATAATGAAAAGGCAAACCAAGCATGTGTAACATGATAGTGCCCCTATGTATGAGGAGGTATCAGAAAATTAGATCAGAGATGTATGCAGAGGATAGGCTGTGGACTGGAGAACATATGTGAGGAGGTATCAGGAGATTAGTTCAGAGATGTATGGAGAGGACAGGATGTGGACTGGAGATTATGTGTGAGGAGGTATCAGGAGATTAGATCAGAGATGTATGAAGAGGACAGGTTGTGTACTGGAGATTATGGGTGAGGAGGTATCAGGAGATTACTTCAGAGATGTATGGAGAGGACAGGTTGTAGACTGGAGATTATGTGTGAGGAGGTATCAGGAGATTAGGTCATAGATGTATGAAGAGGACAGGTTGTGGACTGGATATTGTGTGTGAGGAGGTATCAGGAGATTAGGTCATAGATGTATGAAGAGGACAGGTTGTAGACTGGAGAACATATGTGAGGAGCTATCAGGAGAGGAGGTCAAAGATGTATGGAGAGGACAGGTTATGGATTGGAGATTATGTGTGAGGAGCTATCAGGAGAGGAGGTCAGAGATGTATGGAGAGGACAGATTATGGATTGGAGATTGTGTGAGGAGCTATCAGGAGATTAGATCAGAGATGTATGGAGAGGAGAGGTTGTAGACTGGAGATTATGTGTGAGGAGGTATCAGGAGATTAGGTCAGAGATGTATGGAGAGGACAGGTTGTAGACTGGTGATTATGTGTGAGGAGGTATCAGGAGATTAGGTCAGATATGTATGGAGAGGACAGGTTGTGGACTGGAGATTATGTGTGAGGAGGTATCAGGAGATTAGTTCAGAGATGTATGGAGAGGACAGGTTGTGGACTGGAGATTATGTGTGAGGAGGTATCAGGAGATTAGGTCAGATATGTATGGAGAGGACAGGTTGTGGACTGGAGATTATGTGTGAGGAGGTATCAGGAGATTAGTTCAGAGATGTATGGAGAGGACAGGTTGTGGACTGGAGATTATGTGTGAGGAGGCATCAGATCAGGTCAGAGATGTATGAAGAGGACAGGTTGTGGACTGGAGATTATGGGTGAGGAGGTATCAGGAGATTAGTTCAGAGATGTATGCAGAGGACAGGTTGTGGACTGGAGATTATGTGTGAGGAGGCATCAGATCAGGTCAGAGATGTATGAAGAGGACAGGTTGTGGACTGGAGATTATGGGTGAGGAGGTATCAGGAGATTAGTTCAGAGATGTATGGAGAGGACAGGTTGTGGACTGGAGAACATATGTGAGGAGCTATCAGGAGAGGAGGTCAAAGATGTATGGAGAGGACAGATTATGGATTGGAGATTGTGTGAGGAGGTATCAGGAGATTAGGTCAGAGATGTATGGAGAGGACAGGTTGTAGACTGGAGATTGTGTGAGGAGGTATCAGGAGATTAGGTCAGATATGTATGGAGAGGACAGGTTGTGGACTGGAGATTATGTGTGAGGAGGTATCAGGAGATTAAGTCAGAGATGTATGGAGATGACAGGCTGTGGACTGGAGATTATGTGTGAGGAGGCATCAGATCAGGTCAGAGATGTATGAAGAGGACAGGTTGTGGACTGGAGATTATGGTTGAGGAGGTATCAGGAGATTAGTTCAGAGATGTATGGAGAGGACAGGTTGTGGACTGGAGAATATGTGTGAGGAGGTATCAGGAGATTAGATCAGAGATGTATGAAGAGGACAGGTTGTGGACTGGAGATTATGTGTGAGGAAGCATCAGATCAGATCAGAGATGTATGAAGAGGACAGGTTGTGGACTGGAGAATATGTGTGAGGAGGTATCAGGAGATTAGATCAGAGATGTATGAAGAGGACAGGTTGTGGACTGGAGATTATGTGTGAGGAAGCATCAGATCAGGTCAGAGATGTATGAAGAGGACAGGTTGTGGACTGGAGATTATGTGTGAGGAGGTATCATGAGATTAGTTCAGAGATGTATGGAGAGGACAGGTTGTGGACTGGAGATTATGTGTGAGGAGGCATCAGATCAGGTCAGAGATGTATGAAGAGGACAGGTTGTGGACTGGAGATTATGTGTGAGGAGGTATCAGGAGATTAGTTCAGAGATGTATGGAGAGGACAGGTTGTGGACTGGAGATTATGTGTGAGGAGGCATCAGATCAGGTCAGAGATGTATGAAGAGGACAGGTTGTGGACTGGAGATTATGTGTGAGGAGGCATCAGATCAGGTCAGAGATGTATGAAGAGGACAGGTTGTGGACTGGAGATTATGGGTGAGGAGGTATCAGGAGATTAGTTCAGAGATGTATGGAGAGGACAGGTTGTGGACTGGAGATTATGTGTGAGGAGGTATCAGGAGATTAGTTCAGAGATGTATGAAGAGGACAGGTTGTGGACTGGAGATTATGTGTGAGGAGGCATCAGATCAGGTCAGAGATGTATGAAGAGGACAGGTTGTGGACTGGAGATTATGGGTGAGGAGGTATCAGGAGATTAAATCAGTGTGGCTCTTGTGATCAGTGTAGCTCTTTTGATTAGCATGGCTCCTGTCATCACAGTGATCCTATATGTGGCTCTTGTGATCAGTGTGGCTCTTGTGATTAGAATGGCTCCTGTGATCAGTGTGATCCTACTGTCACAGTGTAGGTGGAGGGGAGGAACACCAGAATGACAACAAAAGGAAAATGACCAGGAACTAGGCCTCAAGGCTAGGGAAAGGTAAATGGTGACCACCTAAGGAAACCTTAAACCTAGCCCTGACTCCTGTCAGTATGAATAGACCTTGAAGGTATGAATATTCATACACCATAACCTAGGCCCTAGTAACCCTGAAAAGCCCTAGGATTAGTGACAGGTTCTGAGACCACTGGTTCTTTCCCAGATGAACAAACCAGCATCTCCCTGAGGCCTAGTAAACAACGAGCAAATGGGAGCAACAAAATACCAAGAGAAGTACACTTATCTTCAATAGAAAATGGATGAGCAGGAACTCAGATGAGGACCACACACCAGCTCTTCCAACTCCAGGCAGAGAATATCAACCGCATGGTATGAAGTGTGAGTCCAAACTAAATAGAGGAGCAGTAATGACCACAAGCTACTCCTGACAAGAGGTGTGGTCATTACCAACAACAACAAGTGACAACAGATAGGCTGTCAGATAACCTAACGTGCAGCCAGTTAGGGCTGAAATGATTACTCAATTGAATTGAGGAATTAGAGACAAAAAAAATCATCTATGCAAATTTTTTGCAGCGAGGATTCATTTGTGTCATGTGACCACGGAGCAGTTACTTACCGCTCCGTGGTCACCCCCCGGCCCGTACTGCGCTGCACTGGATCCTGACACATCTTCAGGTCATAGTGCACGTAAACCCGCATATGACCCGATGCTTTGTGACGTCAGGATCCAGTGCAGCGCGGGAGAAGAAGAGGAAGGAGCTGTGGAGCGGTGCCCCTACAGGAAAGGTAAGTATTTTATTTCACTGGTGATGTGGACATGGCACCGAAGGGGGACAGCTGGTAATGGATGGCATGGAGGAGCAGATGGGAGTGGGGAACATGGAGGGGCTGATCTGATGGCACTGGGGGAGTGGGGGACATGGAGGGGCTGATCTGATGGCACTGGGGGAGTAGGGGACATGGAGGGGCTGATCTGATGGCACTGGGGGAGTAGGGGACATGGAGGGTCTGATCTGATGGCACTGGGGGAGTGGGTGACATGGAGGGGCTGATCTGATGGCACTGGGAGAGTAGGGGACATGGAGTCAAAGATCTGATGGCACTGGGGGAGTGGGGACATGGAGGGGCTGATCTGATGGCACTGGGGGACATGGAGGGGCTGATCTGATGGCACTAGGAGAGTAAGGGACATGGTGGGGCTGATCTGATGGCACTGGGAGAGTAGCGGACATGGAGGGGCTGATCTGATGGCACTGGGAGAGTGGGGGACATGGAGAGGCTGATCTGATGGCACTGGGGGACATGGAGGGGCTGATCTGATGGCACTGGGGGACATGGAGGGGCTGATATGATGGCACTGGGGGAGTAGCGGACATGGAGGGGCTGATCTGATGGCACTGGGAGAGTGGGGGACATGGAGAGGCTGATCTGATGGCACTGGGGGACATTGAGGGGCTGATCTGATGGCACTGGGAGAGTTGGGGACATGGAGAGGCTGATCTGATGGCACTGGGAGAGTGGGGGACATGGAGAGGCTGATCTGATGGCACTGGGGGACATGGAGGGGTTGATCTGATGGCACTGGGGGACATGGAGGGGCTGATATGATGGCACTGGGGGACATGGAGGGGCTGATATGATGGCACTGGGGGAGTGGGGGACATGGAGAGGCTGATCTGATGGCACTGGGGGACATGGAGGGGCTGATATGATGGCACTGGGGGAGTGGGGGACATGGAGAGGCTGATCTGATGGCACTGGGGGACATGGAGGGCACTGGGGGAGTGGGGACATGGAGAGGCTGATCTGATGGCACTGGGGGACACAGAGGGACTGATCTGATGGCACTGGGGGACAGGAAGGGGCTTATCTGAAGGCACTGAGGGAGTGGGGACATGGAGGGGCTGATATGATGGCACTAGGAGAGTAGGGGACAGAGGGGGGCTGATCTTATGGCACTGGGGGAGAGGGGACATGGAGGAGCTGATCTGATGGCACTAGGGGACATGAAGGGGCTGATCTGATGTCACTGGGGGAGTGGGGGACATGGAGGGGCTGATGCACTAGGGGAGTGGAGCTGAAGGCACTGGGGTGGGGGAGAGCTGAAGGCACTGGGGGAACGGAACTGATGGCACTGGGGTGAGGGGGAGCTGATGGCACTGGGGGATAGTGGAGCTGATGGCACTGGGGGAACTGATGCACTTGGGCTGATCGCACAGGGGGGAACTAAGGGTGTTGGGGACTGATGGCAGGGGGTCTGGTGAGTTTTTATAAAGGAAAACAGTCTATTAATTCATTTTTTCTTATTAGATTACAAAATTAATCGTAAAAAAATGATCAATAGAATACTCGATTACAAAAATAATATTTTACTGCAGCCCTACAGCCAGTCTCTCAGATCTTCTAACCTCTGTCACTGGAGGGACCATGACACCTACGTGCGGTCCTGTGATCAGTGTGATCTTACGTGTGACTCTTGTGATCAGTGTGGCTCTTGTGATTAGCATGGCTCCTGTGATCAGTGTGATCCTACATGTGGCTCTTGTGATCAGTGTGATCCTACATGTGGCTCTTGTGATCAGTGTGATCCTACATGTGGCTCTTGTGATTAGCATGGCTCCTGTGATCAGTGTGATCCTATGTGTGGCTCTTGTGATCAGCATGACTCATGTGATCCTACATGTGGCTCTTGTGATCAGTGTGATCCTACATGTGGCTCTTGTGATCAGTGTGATCCTACATGTGGCTCTTGTGATTAGCATGGCTCCTGTGATCAGTGTGATCCTATGTGTGGCTCTTGTGATCAGCATGACTCATGTGATCCTACATGTGGCTCTTGTGATCAGTGTGATCCTACATGTGGCTCTTGTGATCAGTGTGATCCTACATGTGGCTCTTGTGATCAGTGTGATCCTACATGTGGCTCTTGTGAGTAGCATGGCTCCTGTGATCAGTGTGATCCTATGTGTGGCTCTTGTGATCAGCAGGACTCATGTGATCCTACATGTGGCTCCTGTGATCAGTGTGATACTACTTGTCTTTAGATGAGACACTAGACATGTGGCTGCCATTGGGAGAGACACTAGATGCGCAGCAGGCACCTGGTGCGACGCCAGACATGTGGCTGCTATGTGGATCTGGTAAGAGACTAGACAGGGGGAAGGCATCTGGTGGAACATTAGGCAAGTAGCTTCCTTCAGATAATACATTAAACGCATGGCTGGCCTCTGGTGAAACATGAGGCATGTGGCTGCCTTCGGATGAAACACTGGATGTGTGGCAGGCATCTGGTGAGATGTTAGACATGGTTGCCATTGGGTGGGACACTAAGTACATGGCAATCATCTGGTTAGATGTGGTTGACATTCAGTGAGACACTAAGTGCATGGCAGGCACCTGGTGAGACATTAGACGTGGTTGCCATTGGGTGAGACACTAAATACATGGCAGCCATCTGGTTAGATGTGGTTGCCATTCAGTGAGACACTAAGTGCATGGCAGGCACCTGGTGAGACATTAGACGTGGGTAAGAGGCTAGACGTCTGGCCAGAATTTGCTGAGACGCTGTGTAGTTATTTATTAATGATAAACTCCATGCAGATTTGAACCCAGGACTCAGGATTGGTAAATTTGGTGCTTCTTGAAAACCACCCTATCTGCCTGAGATGATGCTCCACTTCTGACAAAATGTATGACTTTTTGAATCCATAATTCTAGAGCAGAATGTTATGCAAGCGGGTGTGGACCCACTGCACCACTGACTGGGTATACTCTGGAGGGGCATAACTAAGTCACTACCTGGTCTTCACTGGAGCCTCTGATGGTGAGGATAGGCTTTGGCCATTAGGGTAGTTGCCAGGGGCTACTCCAGAGCAGTCCCCAAGTCAGTGGCAGCTGACCAAGGGGTCAGAGTACTCAGTGAAAGCACCGAGGGGACTTGCGTGGCCAGGAGGTTCCAGGTCTGGACAGGCTGCAATCATCAAAATCAGTAAGCGAAGTCAGAGGCAGGCGGTAAACAAACAAAGTCCATAAACGAGATCTGAGGTCAGGGGCAGGCGGCAGACAGGCAAAGTTCATAAACGAAGTCCGAGGTCAGAGGCAGGCAGCAATCAATCGAAGTCAGTAAGCGAGGTCAGAGGCAGGTGGTAAACTAACAAAGTCCATAAACGAGGTCAGGGGCAGACGGCAGACAGGCAAAGTTCATAAACGAGGTCTGAGGCAGGCGGCAAACAGGCAAAGTCCAGGAGTTCAATAAGCAAGATCTGGTACGCAGCAAAGCAGACAAGAGAGACACCTTAGCACTTAGAGATAGACAAGCTAAAACATGAGGTTGCTCAGCCATCTTCCTGTGGTAGCAAGCGCCTTTAAATGCCTGCTGCAATCCAGCCTTAGGCTGGTGAGACAGAGGGCGTGTATGTGCTGCAAGTTCAAACACCAGTACAAGTCTCCAGCAGGAAGGGAAGTCTGGCATGGAACACAGATACCATAGTTAAGCTATCTGCTGCCCGTGCTTGTGCGCATGGCGGCAGGGAAAGAGGGAGCCCGGCGCCCTTGCCCGCAGTTAGATGGGTGATATGACAGATATCACACGTCATTGTTGTGTGCTGATTAAGAGTCCCTGCTCTGTTCTAAACTTTTTTTTTTTTCTCTCTTTTTTTTACCCTCTAGTTACGATGTCTTCCCTCTTTCCAAATATAAAGGACATGTGGGGGGCCATACTGCTCTTCTCCTGCTTCCTTCAGGCTGGCTTAGTATTTGGGATCCTTCGTTCCTTTGGGATCTTCTTCCCGGAATTTCTGGAATATTTTGGCTCAGCAGCTGGAAGTGTCTCTTGGGTGACATCTTGTGCAGTTGCAGTACAACAATTGATGAGTAAGTATGGCATAATTTGGTCCGGACTGGGTGTGTCTGGTGTAAGTAAGGGAATGTAAAATGGCTCAGATGGAGAGGTTGGCTATGATATCGCCGTTTGCTCCTTTGTCTCGTTCTCACAACCGAAAACGACCGCCAGAAGTACAATCGGGAAATCCTTGGTGTAGTGTGCGTCGATGTGTGCGCAATTCCTCCAAAATAACATCACAGAGACGTTCTCAAGTAGGATCCAATAATGTGCCTGCTTCCAACAGCTAGGCGTGGTTTATTTATACCAGAAGATGGGAGGCGGTCTTACAATCATGACCAATAGGGAGACAGGTTATGGTATGAAGTGATTGGCTGGAAGGCGGTCTTATAATCATGACCAATAGGGAGACAGGTTATGGTATTAAGTGATTGGCTGGAAGGCGGTCTTACAATCATGACCAATAGGGAGACAGGTTATGGTATGAAGTGATTGGCTGGAAGGCGGTCTTATAATCATGACCAATAGGGAGACAGGTTATGGTATGAAGTGATTGGCTGGAAGGCGGTCTTACAATCATGACCAATAGAGAGACAGGTTATGGTATAAAGTGATTGGCTGGCGAAGATGTGAATGATCGCGCAAACTTATGTTCGCGCGTTCGCACACTTATTCGCGCCATTTCCGTTGCCGTGCTTATCCTCATGGATGAAGAAACCTTTGTTCGACGGTCCCCATCCCTCCCGCGTCAGCCGGCGCCATGACACTGGTATCCTGCAGTAATACTAGGCCGGGCACAAATCAGCTACAGGTCAGGACGACCAGACCATCGTGCGAAAGTCTGTGCGCAGATGCGAACGAATCTGCGCATCTCCATAGGATAGATGGCGACCATACGGCGAACAATAATTTTTCCACAACAGTTCCCCCCTTTTTCGCCATATGTCGTCATTTCAGCGGCTTCCTAACACTACAATCACTCAAACCAGACCTCTAAAGGGAATAAACATGTAAAGGGGAACATGCTACACTACAGATGAACTAACAAGAAGAACCTGGCCTATCATTCTTGGGCCTCTTCGGTTGCTTGACCGCAACGTCCGGCAAGGGTGGTGACAGTGAAAAGTCTCTAAAGTGTCTCTAATAAACAAATGCCTTCAAAAGAAAGGGTGATTCTCCATGACGGTTCCTTAAAATGCGGGGGTTCTTATTGGGTTGGTCCTCCTGGAGTAAGAATCCGGTTGCTCCAGGCGATGGTTCTCTGCGATCATAACGTGGTCCTCTGAACGGCTCCTCGCGACTCGATTCATCAAGCAGCAGGTCATTCTCACCGCCACATAGAAAAGAAATAGAAAGCACAGCAGTAATAGGACATACACTCCTATTTCCTTAAGCCATAATCCTATAGATAACAACATATCACCGAAGCCCCCCAGAACTTTAAAGGGCTTGCAACCTTCATCTGCAATCACATGTGCTTGCCCCTGTAACACCTTAACTCTATCTAGATCGGCCTTAACCTTGTCACCAGTATCTTCCACCCAGGTGCAGCAATCCTCCCCGATGAATTCAAAGAAACTCCCCTTTTCAGCTAAAAGATAGTCGAGAGCCATCTTCTCCTGGAGGAGAAGAGTTTTTAACTGTCGCTGTTCGGAGGAGACTTCTCTCATTGCTTCGACTGTCTCGTTGAACATCTCATTCACTATGGTAGAAAATTTGTTCAGCCGCTTTATAAGTTCTATACCCCATCCGGTCCATTCCGGAAACCATGCCCAAGCACGGTCCCCTGCAGAGAACAGCTCCCTCCTAGTCCTTCCTTCCATACTCACCCTCCTCTGCACCATCAGATCCTCGTGACCATCAGCAATGTAGGAGGTGGGGACTAACCTGACTAAGGAGCATGACCCTCTAGCATTCATGGGAATGACTCTATAAGCAGCCTGCCCACACAAGCAGTAATAGGGCCCAGTTAGAGAGACACAAAGGTCATTAGGTTTCCGGTTACGGGAGTTGAGCAACAGCTGGATGGATAAAGGGATTGCTGCACCGTCCTGAATGTCACACCCTCCCCCCCAGCAGATATAGTTGTGTCCGGTGGTTAGGTTGTTACGGTCAGGGATTCTATGGTCGATCTGGACAGTGATCCCAGATGGGCATTCAGTCCGACCCATGGACTTAGCTCCAAATCCAGAGCTGATATTAAAACAAATCTGGGGTCGCCCTAATCCACCGGATACCCACACGGGTCTACTAAGCCTACTACAAGTCTCAGGGCTGAAATCAAGACCATAAGTGACGTTACATCTAAGAATGTATGAGAACTCTATGGATATGTGACGCTCCATAGATTTACCTAAAGGGTTGATTTTTCTCATGCCCATCCTGATGTCATAAAGGGCATGAACTGCCGCCATGGCCGGGAGGCTCTGACCCGGAGGTGGTTTGGAGCACACCCAGCAGTTGGATCTATTTGCCGTCTTTGCTAGCTGCAAATGCATTCTGAATAACAAATTCGGATGTGACTCCTCATAACATTTTCCAAAGTTCATTAGACAGAAAGAATAAAGGAATACGAGGTACCTGATTATTGCGCTTTGTGGTCCAGTAGTCTCTTGCAATGGCTGGCGTGGATCCATCCGTCACGTTCCTCGACCTTGAGGGAGGTTGGTGTTGTAAGTAGAACCTGGTACGGCCCGGTATATCTCGCTTCCAGTCCTTGGCGCTGATGTTTTTTAACGACCACCCAATCGCCTAGTTGTATGGAATGCAAACCAGTTATAGATTCTGGATCAGGAATAGATTGCTAAACTCTCTGGTGTATCTTTTGGAGTTCCCGTTGAAGAGACTGCACATACCCGTCAGCTGAGAATGTAAAGATGACAGCTGCTGAGGAAAGTACAACCCTGTCTTTGGTCTACTCCCGAACAGAATCTCATATGGGGACAGCCCATGAGGCCGTCTTGGTGCACTGCGCACAGAGTAGAGAGCAATGGACAAACACTCGGGCCACAGTTTACCCGTGTCGGCAGAGATCTTGTTCTTGATAGTACCGTTTAGTCTCTCCACCTTGCCACTGCTTTGGGGATGATAAGGAGTATGGAGACCCTGATTGATGTGGAGAGCCTCATATATCTCCTTGAAAACTTGTCCCGTAAAGTGAGTCCCCCGGTCGGATTCAATGGCTTCAGGTACTTCCCATCGACAGACAACCTCGGAAAGGATCTTTTTGGCGGTCGTTGTGGCATTAGCTTTTTTAACCGGCCATCCAGAAAACATGTCTACACAGACCAAAGCATACTCGTGGGGCCCACTCTTAGGCATGTTGATGTAATCAATTTGGATTCTCTGGAAAGGGTACTCAGGTTTTGGGGAATGTTTCTTTGGGGTTATAGCCGGTCGTCCAGGGTTGTATGAAGCACAGACCAGGCAAACACTAGAAAATTTGGTGGCTGAGGTGGAGAATCCTGGAGCTATACAGTACTCTTCCACTTAAGCACACATGACAGTTTTGGACTGGTGACTGGGGTAGTGAGCTAAATGGGCCATCATTGGATACAATACTCTTGGCAGGCACCACTTACCACCGAAACCCCAGATCTTATCAGCCCCCTCCGTTGCCCCCAACGCTGCCCATTTCCGCTTCTCTGAGTTCTCTGTCTGAGCCTGCAACTTCTTGAACTTATCCAACGACACATCAGCGGGTTTAGCCAGCATTAGTGTCAGGGGAGGTGGGTCTAGGGCTCCTTCTTTAGCAGCCAGATCTGCCATTGCATTGCCCCCAGCTTCCATGGTGGTCTCTGTGGTGTGAGCCTTGACCTTTAAGATATCCTCTGGCCTTCCAAATTGGACCGAAATCATGGGCTATTCCGAAAGCGTACCTTGAATCTGTGTATACATTGATCCTTAATCCTTCATGTTTCTCACAGGCTTTGGCCAATGTGTGTAGTGGGGCCTCTTGGCCCGACATATGGCTGCTGAGTGAGCCTTTTTCTATTATTTTGTCGACTGTTGTTTCATCGTAGCCCGTGTGAGGTTTACCATCTGATGTGTAATACCTGGAGCTATCTACAAAAAGATTTATTGCTTCCGGAAGGGGAGCTCCCTTGACAGGGCTAACTGCTTCTGTCTCAAGCTCCATGAGCTCGAGACAGTTGTGATCATCTGAGTTTTCAGTCATGGTCGTGTTAGCGTCAGTCGCAATCCTTTCGTCCCCCCTCTCTGATTGGGTCGGGAGAAGAGATGCAGGATTGAGGATGGTATATCGTCTTAGTGTAAGGTTAGTAGGGGTGAGGAGAGCCACTTCATGTTTGGTCAAACGGGCGGCCGAAAGATGTTTGGTTTGGACCTGGTTAAGGATCTCTTGGACAGAGTGTGGGGTGAAAAGGGTCAAAGGGGAATCTAAAACGATATCACCTACTTTGTGCAATAGTACAGCGCAGGCGGCTACAGCTCGGGCGCACACCCAGGTGAGCCTTTGATGACCGGATCCAGTTCCGTTGAAATGTACATAATGGGTCTATACGTATATATGGGTTTTATATGTATATAATTGGGTCAGTACCCCAGTGGCATGCCCTTTACTTTCGTGACAGAAAGTGAAAAAGGGTAGGTTGTAGTTGGGAATAGCTAGTGCCGGGGCTCTAGAAAGTTCCTGGATCAGATCCTGGAGGGTTGACCAGTTTTCATCAGTTAATTGAAATGGTGTTTGTGACGAAAGGGTATAGAGAGGACCCAGTTTGGATGAGATGTTAGGGATCCAATCTCTGCTATAATTGATTAGACCTAGAAGGGCTCTCCACTGTCGGGCATTATGAGGTCGAGTAAAGTCTCTGAGAGTCTGTATCCGTTGCATTGTCAAATATCGGGTTCCTTTTGAGATACAGTGGCCTAGAAAAGTAACCTTCTCCATACAAAACTGCAATTTCTCCTGGCTAGCTCGCCAACTGATATCGCCATTTGCTCCTTTGTCTCGTTCTCACAACCAAAAATGACCGCCAGAAGTACAATCGGGAAATCCTTGGTGTAGTGTGCGTCAATGTGTGCGCAATTCCTCCAAAATAACATCACAGAGACGTTCTCAAGTATCCAATAATGTGCCTGCTTCCAACGGCTAGGCGTGGTTTATTTATACCAGAAGATGGGAGGCGGTCTTACAATCATGACCAATTATGGTATGAAGTGATTGGCTGGAAGGCGGTCTTACAATCATGACCAATAGGGAGACAGGTTATGGTATGAAGTGATTGGCTGGCGAAGATGTGAATGATCGTGCAAACATTTCCATTGCCGCGTTTATCCTCGTGGATGAAGAAACCTTTGTTCGACGGTCCCCATCCCTCCCGCCTCAGCCGGCGCCATGACACTGGTATCCTGCAGTAATACCAGGCTGGGCACAAATCAGCTACAGGTCGGGACGACCAGACCATCGTGCAAATGTCTCTGCGCGAATGCAAACGAATCTGTGCATCTGCATAGGATAGATGGTGACCATACGGCGAACAATAATTTTCCACAACAGCTATAAAGGACTGCATGTTGTAAAATGGCTGCTCTGTGATCCAACTGTCATGAGGGTGTCAAGAGCCACGTCTGACTCCGTTATACCCGGGGTCAGGAAGTCGCAGCGGGTGGCTGCGCTCTATGTCTAAAGATCGCGCTGCTTCTTAATGATAGCTTTCTGTGTTTGCCTTGCAATCCTTTTTGTCTCACTCAGGATCCGTAGCTCCTTCTCCTCAGCTGTTCCTTGTCCTGCACTCCCAACCTCCTTATATTCCCCTCTCACACTTCTGTGGTTGCCAGATATAGAGCTTCCTGCCTGGACTTCTATACTGACCCACTGGAGCTGTGTCGCTGTGATTCCTGGTTGTCGTTCCAGAACGTTACCCTCCGTATCCCTGTTGGGCTTTTGTTGTCTGCTGTTGTCGTCCACCTGGGATTATATGTTTTGTCTGTGTTGTCTGTCCTCTCCTTGGTGTTTCCCTTTAGTGTTAGTGGTGCGGACTAGTGATCCCACCGCCCTGTTCACTACACAGGGCTCATCTCAGGGAAAGCCAGGGTTTAGGCACGTGATCGGCGTACGGGTGAGAAACCCGTCTAGGGACGTCAGGGCAGTCAGGTGCCAGCCTCAAGGTGAGTTAGGGGTCACCACCTTTCCCTCTCCCTTGGACAGGGCCTTCCCATTTCCCTCCCTTTGCGTCACGTTTGTGATCGGCACGCCGGTCGTGATACCAACTGTGCATGGAAAATGTAACTGCCTTTAAACAGATAGCTCCTTCTACCATATGTGAGCTCAGATTGACTATGGTCAGTGCTTCTTGATATGTGAATGCTCCCTTTATATTATTATAATTGCTGATTCCTTCATGTTACATCTTATTATTCATGGTCAGGAGCATGGTTGAGCTTTCCCTGTTACATATCATTAATCAGGGTCAGGAGCATGACTGATCTCTCCATGTTAAAGCTAATTAATAATGGTCAGGAGCATGGCTGATCTCTCCATGTTACATCTTATTATTCATGGTCAGTAGCATGGTTGAGCTTTCCCTGTTACATATCATTAATCGGGGTCAGGAGCATGGCTGATCTCTCCATGTTACATCTTATTATTCATGGTCAGGAGCATGGCTGATCTCTCCATGTTACATCGTATTATTCATGGTCAGTAGCATGGTTGAGCTTTCCCTGTTACATATCATGAATCGGGGTCAGGAGCATGGCTGATCTCTCCATGTTACATCTTATTATTCATGGTCAGTAGCATGGTTGAGCTTTCCCTGTTACATATCATTAATCGGGGTCAGGAGCATGGCTGATCTCTCCATGTTACATCTTATTATTCATGGTCAGGAGCATGGCTGATCTCTCCATGTTACATCTTATTATTCATGGTCAGGAGCATGGCTGATCTCTCCATGTTACATCTTATTATTCATGGTCAGTAGCATGGTTGAGCTTTCCCTGTTACATATCATGAATCGGGGTCAGGAGCATGGCTGATCTCTCCATGTTACATCTTATTATTCATGGTCAGGAGCATGGCTGATCTCTCCATGTTACATCTTATTATTCATGGTCAGGAGCATGGCTGATCTCTCCATGTTACATCTTATTATTCATTGTCAGGAGCATGGCTGATCTCTCCATGTTACATCTTATTATTCATGGTCAGGAACATGGCTGATCTCTCCATGTTAAAGCTAATTAATAATGGTCAAGAACTTGGCTGATCTCTCCATGTTACATCTTATTATTCATGGTCAGTAGCATGGTTGAGCTTTCCCTGTTACATATCATGAATCGGGGTCAGGAGCATGGCTGATCTCTCCATGTTACATCTTATTATTCATGGTCAGGAGCATGGCTGATCTCTCCATGTTACATCTTATTATTCATGGTCAAGAGCATGGCTGATCTCTCCATGTTACATCTTATTATTCATGGTCAGGAGCATGGCTGATCTCTCCATGTTACGTCTTATTATTCATGGTCAGGAACATGGCTGATCTCTCCATGTTAAAGCTAATTAATAATGGTCAAGAACTTGGCTGATCTCTCCTTATTACCTCTCATTAATCAGGGTCAGGAACATGACTGATCTTTTCAGGTTACATCTCATTAATCAGCGTAAAAAGCTCCGATGCTCCACTCATTCATGGTGAATAAGTGCAGATCGGGTTGTGTTTGGGATCAGGTCTGAACTCGGACAACCCATTTAATCAGAGTCACAAACATGGCTAATCTCTCCTTGTTACATCTGATTTAAAAGGGTTAGGAACATGGCTGTAGGGTCTGATCCCTAAATGTTACCTCTCATTAATCAGGGTCCAGTACATGGCTGATCTCTCAATGTTACCTCTTATTAATCAGGGTCAGGAACATGACTGATGTCTCCATGTTACCGCTCATACACCAGGGTGAGTAGCATGGCTGATCTCTCCATGTTACCTCTCATTAATCAGGGTCAGGAGCATGGCTGATCTCTCCATGTTACTGGTCATTAATCAGGGTCAGGAGTATGGCTGATCTCTCCATGTTACTGGTCATTAATCAGGGTCCAGTACATGACTGATCTCTCAATGTTACCTCTTATTAATTAGGGTCAGGAACATGACTGATGTCTCCATGTTACCGCTCATACACCAGGGTGAGGAGCATGGCTGATCTCTCCATGTTACTGCTCATTAATCAGGGTCAGAAGCATGGCTGATCTCTCCATGTTACTGGTCATTAATCATGAGGAGCATAAATGATCTCTCCTTGAAACATCTCATTATTCAGGGCCAGTAGCATGGCTGGTCTCTCCATGTTACATCTCATAATCAGGTTCAGAAGCATGGGTGATCTCTCATTAATCAGGGTCAGGACCCTGAGTGATCTCTCCATGTTACCTCTCATTAATCAGGGTAAGGAAGATGACTGATACCTCCATGTTATTACTCATTAATCAGGGTCAGGAGCATGGCTAATCTCCCCATGTTACAACTCATTAATCGGGTCAGGAGCACGACTGATCTCTCCATGTTACCTCTCATTAATCATGAGGAGTGTGGCGAAACCAACCTCGCCTCTGGGTTTTGGAGGGGCCTGGCTACTAGCCTCTTGCCCCAGGATTATTGGCCCTCTCATCAGCCAGGCCTCATTTGTTCACAAAGGACTTGGACTAACTTGAACCCTGGTCTAATTCGTGCCATTTTGGGATGTTAAATGTCTATGTGTATTGAAAAGGGTGGGACATTGTATACGTTGAGTAGGGAGGTCTGTTCCATTGTCTCTCTGTGTGTATTGGCGATGTCCTTTGTCCTGAGAGATAATTGAATTACTTCTCGGTTGTCTCCAGGACAGAGGATATTGTGTATTCGTCTGCCTGTGATGATTGCATCAACCCAATGTGAGGTAATTCTATCACGGACAGAGGGGAGGATTTTGTGTGGGAGTGTCTGAGTGTATTGTACGTGGTTATTGGCTGTTTTTACAAAACCCTGTGGGTGGTAACCTTGTTGGAAGATGTGTATAAAATGCTTGTGTGTAAAAATAAAGAGAGTTCCTGTTTTTATACCTTCATGAAGTTTTGGCTCATGTTTGAGGAATGGGATAACTACACTCTTGGGGATTGCTATATCCCAATACTCCCCTGAGTATAAGCTCTTGTAAGAGCTTGTTCATGGTTCCTGCTCTCTGCAATTAGTCAGAGACAGGGGAAGAAAAAAGAGGGTTAGTCACTGGGCCTTTCAAAGCGATGGTCCAGGGATAACTTCGCAGGGCGCCAAAGGTAGGGCAAAAACTATGTATGGTATGTTTATACCTGAGTTTTTGGAACTAATATATGTATATATATATTGAAAAGTTGTTAAGAACGATTGTGGAACACAGAAAGGCAGGCTGCCAGTGGTCTCTCGACCCACCCTGATGCCCTCAAGGTGGGTGATTGGGAAGAAGACAGTGGGGTAGCGTGGAGACGCTAAAAAGGACCACAGAGAGGCGCCAAAATCCCTAGTATTTAGGGTTATGATGTATATAACCAAAGAAAAAATAGAAACTTGAGTTATTAGATACACATAATTGGGGTGGCGATATTTTCACACTCACCGATTGTTGTGATTCTCACGGTAAATTCGTATATGGTATGCAGTTAAGCAGATATGGTATAAGGTAAATGTAAAATATTATACAAATATAAAATCAAGATATAAAATCAAATCAAAATTTCAGTGACTCACTTCACCCAGGAGGGTAATGTGGGATAAAGCACATAACACCCGCATCACACCTCCTGCGCCTGGATCGCCAGTAGAGTCTCACGGATGAACAATGATCACTCAGGAATTCTTGTTCATTCTTTAAGTTCTTTTATTCCAAAGCCAGGGTGGGGGAGTGAGCAGCTCGACGCGTTTTGGGGCCTCTTAATGGGTCCCCTTCATCAGGAGCATGTACAGTCATAATGCAGTGTAATGGGGTTTAAATAGCAAGTGAATACACAAAAAGACCGCCAAAAACGGCTTAAAATTCCGTCACTTCCGGTACTGCATGCGTTCCAGGGTGGAACGCACCGGAAGTGACGTCATATTTGTATCTAGAAGATCGGTTATATTAACAATAAGTATTGAGCATTTAAAAAGGCCTCATAGTATAGGGGTATGGTGAGGTGCTGTAAGGTAGGTTGGGGGCACGTACCAGGCTTATTAGGGAACGATCGTGTCCCTGTCTCTGTTGCGCCCACAGTGGAACGCATCCTCTACTTCCAGTGCGTTCCACCGTGGAACGCACCCGAAACCGGAAGTACCTCTCTAGACGGCAGTAGCTATTCTGCCAGCCGAAGAACATACAGAATAAGAGAAAGGGGGATGAAGGTGCCTAGATCTTAGGCTTACTCTAGTGTGGGATCTGGATATTGTGGGGGAATATAAAAATATATGTCTAAGGGTTTATTACAACGGTATATTTAAACTAAAGGAAGAGGTCACATGACCGTCTCCCTAGTCACATGATCGGAGGTTACATTTCTGCAGTCTTAATGTTATTAACAGAACTGATGTTGACAAGAGAAAAATATTACAGTTATTGACAGGAATGATGTTGACAAGATAATAAAAGAGAATAATGTTAGTAGTGCTGATATTTGACAGCATTGATCAGAGTACCATATGATAAGAATAGGATGTATATGTTTCTATACTTTGTTCTGTTGGAGTGGCTAATGGTATTGAGATTAGTGGAGATGGGGGAGTGTTGGAAAGAAACTGGTATTGACAAGATAATAAAAGAGAATAATATTAGTAGTGCTGATATTTGACAGCATTGATCAAAGTATCATATAATAATAATAATATAGTAAAAGAGAAAATGATAATAATGCCTAATAAATAGGAAATAAAAAATAAATAACTAAATGAGAAAAATATTGATAATCAGTTAATAGTATTGAATGGAGTAAAATTGGATAATAAATGTGGATAATAAATGTATAAATAGTAAAAGGTAGGTTAAAAAATTACGATAATATATAATAAATATACTATAATATGATAAAAATGCATGAATGGATATATATAAGATTTCCATATATATGTATAGTAGAAAAAATTAGAAAACCCTGAAGAGTCGATGCTACGTGGCAAAATATAAAGTATGGCAACGGTACATTTTTTTAGTAATTAGAATATTCTAAGCTTTCATTTAGGCAGAAAGGGGATAGGGTATTTAGTGTAAAGATCCAATACATCTCTTTTCGGCATAGCTGTTGATATGGTGAAGTAATGGTTTCTAACGGAGTAACTGTGAGGCCAGTTATGGAACCCTCATGTCGTTCAGAAAAATGGCGTGATACGCTGTGTGTCGGGACTTTTCGTTTAATATTCGATCTGTGTTCGCACATTCTTTCCCTAAGTGTTTGGGTAGTTCTACCGACATATTTTAAACCGCAGGGACATCTAAGGAGATATATAACATTGCTTGTCCCGCAGTTTAGATCTTGTTTTATTGTCCAGGGGCCCAAAGGACCTCCTGTTTCGATGGCCCTAGTGTCATGTGTGATCATCGCACAGCATTTGCATTTTTTGGTGCCACATTTAAAACAACCTTTTCTGATTAGCTGTGGAAAAATGGTTCTCGTGGGGGCTTGAAGTTTGGGACAGGACGGGGCGATGATGTTTTTGATGGTTTGTGCCCTTCTAAATGTTATGGACGGTAATTGGGGTAGTATATTTTTGAGGATAGGGTCTTTTAGCAGGATGTTCCAGTGCTTCATCACTACCTTTCTAATGTTCTGGTGGTCTCTATTATACCTAGTAATAAGGTTGTATTGGTATCCTTTCGGGTCAGTAGTTTTTGGGGGGGTGGTTTCAATGCTTCTCTTTGGTCTATTTTTAGAACCCTCTGAGTGGATGCTTTAACCCCCTCAGCTCCCCTAGCTTAAACACCCTGAAAGACCAGGCCACTTTTTACACTTCTGACCTACCCTACTTTCACCGTTTATTGCTCGGTCATGCAACTTACCACCCAAATGAATTTTACCTCCTTTTCTTCTCACTAATAGAGCTTTCATTTGGTGGTATTTCATTGCTGCTGACATTTTTACTTTTTTTGTTATTAATCGAAATTTAACGATTTTTTTGCAAAAAAATGACATTTTTCACTTTCAGTTGTAAAATTTTGCAAAAAAAACGACATCCATATAGAAATTTTGCTCTAAATTTATAGTTCTACATGTCTTTGATAAAAAAAAAATGTTTGGGTAGAAAAAAAATGGTTTGGGTAAAAGTTATAGCGTTTACAAACTATGGTACAAAAATGTGAATTTCCGCTTTTTGAAGCAGCTCTGACTTTCTGAGCACCTGTCATGTTTCCTGAGGTTCTACAATGCCCAGACAGTACAAACACCCCACAAATGACCCCATTTCAGAAAGTAGACACCCTAAGGTATTCGCTGATGGGCATAGTGAGTTCATAGAACTTTTTATTTTTTGTCACAAGTTAGCGGAAAATGATGATTTTTTTTTTTTTTTTTTTTTTTCTTACAAAGTCTCATATTCCACTAACTTGTGACAAAAAATAAAAACTTCCATGAACTCACTATGCCCATCAGCGAATACCTTGGGGTCTCTTCTTTCCAAAATGGGGTCACTTGTGGGGTAGTTATACTGCCCTGGCATTCTAGGGGCCCTAATGTGTGGTAAGGAGTTTGAAATCAAATTCAGTAAAAAATGACCTGTGAAATCCGAAAGGTGCTCTTTGGAATATGGGCCCCTTTGCCCACCTAGGCTGCAAAAAAGTGTCACACATCTGGTATCTCTGTATTCAGGAGAAGTTGAGGAATGTGTTTTGGGGTGTCTTTTTACATATACCCATGCTGGGTGAGAGAAATATCTTGGTCAAATGCCAACTTTGTATAAAAAAATGGGAAAAGTTGTCTTTTGCCAAGATATTTCTCTCACCCAGCATGGGTATATGTAAAATGACACCCCAAAACACATTCCCCACCTTCTCCTGAGTACGGAGATACCAGATGTGTGACACTTTTTTGCAGCCTAGGTGGGCAAAGGGGCCCATATTCCAAAGAGCACCTTTCAGATTTCACAGGTCATTTTTTACAGAATTTGATTTCAAACTCCTTACCACACATTTGGGCCCCTAGAATGCCAGGGCAGTATAACTACCCCACAAGTGACCCCATTTTGGAAAGAAGACACCCCAAGGTATTTCGTGAGGGGCATGGCAAGTTCCTAGAATTTTTTATTTTTTGTCACAAGTTAGTGGAAAATGATGATTTTTTTTTTTTTTTTTCATACAAAGTCTCATATTCCACTAACTTGTGACAAAAAATAAAAACTTCCATGAACTCACTATGCCCATCAGCGAATACCTTGGGGTCTCTTCTTTCCAAAATGGGGTCACTTGTGGGGTAGTTATACTGCCCTGGCATTCTAGGGGCCCAAATGTGCGGTAAGGAGTTTGAAATCAAATTCTGTAAAAAATGACCTGTGAAATCTGAAAGGTGCTCTTTGGAATATGGGCCCCTTTGCCCACCTAGGCTGCAAAAAAGTGTCACACATCTGGTATCTCTGTATTCAGGAGAAGTTGAGGAATGTGTTTTGGGGTGTCTTTTTACATATACCCATGCTGGGTGAGAGAAATATCTTGGTCAAATGCCAACTTTGTATAAAAAAATGGGAAAAGTTGTCTTTTGCCAAGATATTTCTCTCACCCAGCATGGGTATATATAAAATGACACCCCAAAACACATTCCCCACCTTCTCCTGAGTACGGAGATACCAGATGTGTGACACTTTTTTGCAGCCTAGGTGGGCAAAGGGGCCCACATTCCAAAGAGCACCTTTCGGATTTCACTCGTCATTTTTTACTGAATTTGATTTCAAACTCCTTACCACACATTTGGGCCCCTAGAATGCCAGGGCAGTATAACTACCCCACATGTGACCCCATTTTGGAAAGAAGACACCCCAAGGTATTCCGTGAGGGGCATGGCGAGTTCCTAGAATTTTTTATTTTTTGTCACAAGTTAGTGGAAAATGATGATTTTTTTTTTTTTTTTTTTTTTTCATACAAAGTCTCATATTCCACTAACTTGTGACAAAAAATAAAAACTTCCATGAACTCACTATGCCCATCAGCGAATACCTTGGGGTCTCTTCTTTCCAAAATGGGGTCACTTGTGGGGTAGTTATACTGCCCTGGCATTCTAGGGGCCCAAATGTGTGGTAAGGAGTTTGAAATCAAATTCTGTAAAAATTGACCTGTGAAATCCGAAAGGTGCTCTTTGGAATATGGGCCCCTTTGCCCACCTAGGCTGCAAAAAAGTGTCACACATCTGGTATCGCCGTACTCAGGAGAAGTTGAGGAATGTGTTTTGGGGTGTCTTTTTACATATACCCATGCTGGGTGAGATAAATATCTTGGTCAAATGACAACTTTGTATAAAAAAATGGGAAAAGTTGTCTTTTGCCAAGATATTTCTCTCACCCAGCATGGGTATATATAAAATGACACCCCAAAACACATTCCCCACCTTCTCCTGAGTACGGAGATACCAGATGTGTGACACTTTTTTGCAGCCTAGGTGGGCAAAGGGGCCCATATTCCAAAGAGCACCTTTCGGATTTCACAGGTCATTTTTTACAGAATTTGATTTCAAACTTCTTACCACACATTTGGGCCCCTAGAATGCCAGGGCAGTATAACTACCCCACAAGTGACCCCATTTTGGAAAGAAGAGACCCCAAGGTATTCGCTGATGGGCATAGTGAGTTCATGGAAGTTTTTATTTTTTGTCACAAGTTAGTGGATTATGAGACTTTGTATAAAAAAAAAAAAAAAAATCAGCATTTTCAACTAACTTGTGACAAAAAATAAAAAATTCTAGGAACTCGCCATGCCCCTCACGGAATACCTTGGGGTGTCTTCTTTCCAAAATGGGGTCACTTGTGGGGTAGTTATACTGCCCTGGCATTTTCCAGGGGCCCTAATGTGTGTTAAGTAGGTAAATGACCTGTGAAATCCTAAAGGTGCTCTTTGGAATGTGGGCCCCTTTGTCCACCTAGGCTGCAAAAAAGTGTCACACATCTGGTATCTCCGTACTCAGGAGAAGGTGGGGAATGTGTTTTGGGGTGTCTTTTTACATATACCCTTGCTGGGTGAGAGAAATATCTTGGCAAAAGACAACTTTTCCCATTTTTTTATATAAAGTTGGCATTTGACCAAGATATTTCTCTCACCCAGCATGGGTATATGTAAAAAGACACCCCAAAACACATTCCCCAACTTCTCCTGAGTACGGCGATACCAGATGTGTGACACTTTTTTGCAGCCTAGATGCGCAAAGGTGCCCAAATTCCTTTTAGGAGGGCATTTTTAGACATTTGGATACCAGACTTCTTCTCACGCTTTGGGGCCCCTAGAATGCCAGGGCAGTATAAATACCCCACATGTGACCCCATTTTGGAAAGAAGACACCCCAAGGTATTCAATGAGGGGCATGGCGAGTTCATAGAAATTTTTTTTTTTTGGCACAAGTTAGCGGAAATTGATATTTTTTATTTTTTTCTCACAAAGTCTCCCGTTCCGCTAACTTGGGACAAAAATTTCAATCTTTCATGGACTCAATATGCCCCTCACGGAATACCTTGGGGTGTCTTCTTTCCGAAATGGGGTCACATGTGGGGTATTTATACTGCCCTGGCATTCTAGGGGCCCTAAAGCGTGAGAAGAAGTCTGGAATATAAATGTCTAAAAAATTTTACGCATTTGGATTCCGTGAGGGGTATGGGGAGTTCATGTGAGATTTTATTTTTTGACACAAGTTAGTGGAATATGAGACTTTGTAAGAAAAATAAATAAAAATTCCGCTAACTTGGGCCAAAAAAATGTCTGAATGGAGCCTTACAGAGGGGTGATCAATGACAGGGGGGTGATCAATGACAGGGGGGGTGATCAATGACAGGGGGGTGATCAATGACAGGGGGGTGATCAATGACAGGGGGGTGATCAATGACAGGGGGGGTGATCAATGACAGGGGGGTGATCAATGACAGGGGGGTGATCAATGACAGGGGGGGGTGATCAATGACAGGGGGGGGTGATCAATGACAGGGGGGGGTGATCAATGACAGGGGGGGGGTGATCAATGACAGGGGGGGTGATCAATGACAGGGGGGTGATCAATGACAGGGGGGGTGATCAATGACAGGGCGGTGATCAATGACAGGGGTGTAATCAATGACAGGGGGGTGATCAGGGAGTCTATATGGGGTGATCACCACAGTCATTGATCACGCCCGTGTAAGGCTTTATTCAGACGTCCGGATGCGTTTTGCGGATCCGATCCATCTATCAGTGCATCCGTAAAAATCATGCGGACATCTGAATGGAGCTTTACAGGGGGGTAATCAATGACAGGGGGGTGATCAGGGAGTCTATATGGGGTGATCACCACAGTCATTGATCACGCCCCTGTAAGGCTTCATTCAGACGTCCGGATGCGTTTTGCGGATCCGATCCATCTATCAGTGCATCCGTAAAAATCATGCGGACATCTGAATGGAGCTTTACAGGGGGGTGATCAATGACAGGGGTGTAATCAATGACAGGGGGGTGATCAGGGAGTCTATATGGGGTGATCACCACAGTCATTGATCACGCCCCTGTAAGGCTTCATTCAGACGTCCGGATGCGTTTTGCGGATCGGATCCATCTATCAGTGCATCCGTAAAAATCATGCGGACATCTGAATGGAGCTTTACAGGGGGGTGATCAGGGAGTCTATATGGGGTAATCACCACAGTCATTGATCACGCCCCTGTAAGGCTTCATTCAGACGTCCGGATGCGTTTTGCGGATCGGATCCATCTATCAGTGCATCCGTAAAAATCATGCGGACATCTGAATGGAGCTTTACAGGGGGGTGATCAGGGAGTCTATATGGGGTGATAACCACAGTCATTGATCACGCCCCTGTAAGGCTTCATTCAGACGTCCGGATGCGTTTTGCGGATCGGATCCATCTATCAGTGGATCCGTAAAAATCATGCGGACGTCTGAATGGAGCTTTACAGGGGGGTGATCAATGACAGGGGTGTAATCAAGGACAGGGGGGTGATCAGGGAGTCTATATGGGGTGATAACCACAGTCATTGATCACGCCCCTGTAAGGCTTCATTCAGACGTCCGGATGCGTTTTGCGGATCGGATCCATCTATCAGTGGATCCGTAAAAATCATGCGGACGTCTGAATGGAGCTTTACAGGGGGGTGATCAATGACAGGGGGGGTGATCAATGACAGGGGGGTGATCAGGGAGTCTATATGGGGTGATCACCACAGTCATTGATCACGCCCCTGTAAGGCTTCATTCAGACGTCCGGATGCGTTTTGCGGATCCGATCCATCTATCAGTGGATCCGTAAAAATCATGCGGACGTCTGAATGGAGCTTTACAGGGGGTTGATCAATGACAGGGGGGTAATCAATGACAGGGGGGTGATCAGGGAGTCTAATATGGGGTGATCAGGGGCTAATAAGGGGTTAATAAGTGACGGGGGGGGTGTAGTGTAGTGTAGTGGCGCTTGGTGGGACTTTACTGTGCTACCTGTGTCCTCTGGTGGTCGATCCAAACAAAGGGGACCACCAGAGGACCAGGTAGCAGGTATATTAGACCCTGTTATCAAAACAGCGTCTAATATACCTGTTAGGGTTAAAAAAAAACACATCTCCAGCCTGCCAGCGAACGATCGCCGCTGGCAGGCTGGAGATCCACTCTCTTACCTTCCGTTACTGTGAACGCGCGCGCCTGTGTGCGCGCGTTCACAGGAAATCTCGCGTCTCGCGAGATGACGCGCCGGCGCGTCCAGGAGGAATGAATCAACCACCTCCAGGACGCGTCTGTGCGTACAGCGGTCCGGAGGTGGTTAATTAAACTTTTCGGGTATCCCTTTTCCAAGAAGCGATCCTTTAGAATTCCCAGTTGAGTTTTGAGGGTCTTTTCATTAGAGCAATTTCTCCGGATTCTTTTCATTTGCCCGTACGGTATATTTCTTTTCCATTTCGTGTAGTGGCAGCTGGAGTATTCTAGGTAGCTGTTGGAATCCACTTTTTTAAAATGGGTACTAGTGGTAATCTTGTTTGTGTTGATTTCGATATGTAGATCTAAAAACGTTGATTTCTTGGAGTCAAATTCGTGTGTGAATTGAAGACCCCAGTCATTCTGGTTTAGCATTAGTAAAAAAGATGTGAGTTCTTCGATACTGCCACCCCAGATGAAGATGATATCATCGATATATCGACGGTAGAGGTGTATATCTTTATGGTGTTGGAGACCTAGAGACTCTTCGAAAAGGCCTACGAACAAATTGGCATACGAGGGTGCAAATTTTGTACCCATAGCGGTACCCTTGTTTGAATATAAAAGGTGTAATTAAAAGTGAAGAAATTATGTTCTAAAATAAATTGTATCGAGTTTAAAATGAAATCTTTCTGGGGGGGGGGGGCATCTCATGATCCAGCTCAAGGAAATGTTTAATTGCGCGTATTCCTAAGTCATGTCGGATATTACTGTAAAGGGATGCTACGTCAAGTGTGACCCAAATGTAGTGGTCCTTCCAAACTATATTGTTGAGGGTGTTTATGAGGTCTGCGGAGTCTCTTAGATAGGAGGGGAGTTTTTGTGCGTATTTTTGTAGGAAAGTGTCGACATATGCTGAAAGGTTGGATGTAAGGGAGTTTATACCAGAAATGATCGGTCTGCCCAGTGGGTTGGTGAGGGTTTTATGTATTTTGGGCAGGAAGTAAAAGCGAGCGGTGGTGGGGTGATTTGGGGTGAGGAATATTTTTTCTTTTTTGGTTAAAATGTTTTGATTAAAGCCAGAATCTACAAGTTCAAATAGTGCTTTCTTAAAAATGGCCGTTGGATCATCTACAAGGACTTTATAGTAGGTTCGATCGGACAAGATTCTATTTGATTCCTGTATGTAATAATTGAGATCCATGATTACGACCCCCCCTCCCTTGTCAGCATTCTTAATTACAATGTCCTTGTTTTTCTTAAGTTCTGTCAATGCTCTTTTTTCTCGGGTGCTGAGATTATTTGGGATGGTGGAGGTTCGGGATTCTTGTGGGGTTTTTAGGTCATTTAAAACTATATTGAGAAAACTCTCTAGATGCGGGCCTCTACTGTGTAGGGGATAGAAAGAAGATTTATTTTTTAGGCCTGATGGAATGAAGGCGTTTATTGGATCTTCATTATGAGTAGATGGTGACGAGTCTTGTATAGTAGGGGGGGGCTGGGTGAGTGCACTGCTGCTATCGGTGATAGCTATTGGTGATGGGTTTTCCTTTATTCCTGAAATAATGTCTTTGATGGCAAAATGTCTTTTGAGTGCACCCACCCTATCCAAAAAGAACCACACCAGACCCACCCACCTGGATCCCCACTATAGATCTACTTCTGTGAGAACCCAATCCACTTCACAGAATAAGATTTTTTATAACAGCAACACGTATGGAGCACGAAAAATCCACAACTCCCGTTTATCCTATTCCCAATCCGTCAGAAATTCAGACAATCCAACACCCCAAATAGCAATCCCCCCAAAAGCCACCTGGGGTTCTACACGGACATATGACACCTCTTGCCGGCCAAAATCGATTTGCCCCACCAGTAAGGGAAGGAACCCTTCTGTCCCCCCAGTACACATCATTCCATCTCCCCCCCATCCCATTGTCCTGCACAACATGAGCCCCCCCTCACCCAAGAACCATACCTCACCAACATGCTCCAGCCCCAGCCCAATCCAGTCCCCCACCTCCCCGAACAAATCCCATTCATTTTCCATTCCTACAGGATCGGCACTTAATATAAACGACATCTCCACACATTCAGTTTCCACCACCCAATCCACACATTCAGTTTCAACCACCCAATCCGAGATTTTTTTAGACTTACCCCGCAATCTCTCCGAAAGTCCTTTTTTAGGGAGAATTTCACCTTCATTGAACGACCACAATCAGACCCCTCCCGTCAGACAGACAATCTCCAGCCTACAAATCCTGAGTCCTTTCTTTACCCCAACAGGTCCTATACCCCTCACGCCCACTCCCAATCCCAAAAACCTCAAGATCACCCATTTTTTCAGTCCCATACCACCATCCCGCAAAAGAGTAAAAAACGACTCAGGGGATGCAGAGGGGGAAAAACCAAACACCCCAAAAAAGAGAAAACTGAAACCGCCCATTCCACTATTAAGCATGACAACAGACCAAACACCTCAGCTCCCACGACACCAGAAGACCTCCCCAACAATCCACTCACCGACACAATAAAAGTAACCAGAGGAATATTCAACCTATCAAAATATGTACTCAAACCAGTGGAACTTAGTGTGCTCAGCAAAGGACTTTCTTTTTGTCCCGCGAACAACTCCGACCCTTTTGAATTATTCGTCGACATTAATCAGTGGATCCGTAAACTAACACTCAAAAGACATTTTGCCATCAAAGACATTATTTCAGGAATAAAGGAAAACCCATCACCAATAGCTATCACCGATAGCAGCAGTGCACTCACCCAGCCCCCCCCCCCCTACTATACAAGACTCGTCACCATCTACTCATAATGAAGATCCAATAAACGCCTTCATTCCATCAGGCCTAAAAAATAAATCTTCTTTCTATCCCCTACACAGTAGAGGCCCGCATCTAGAGAGTTTTCTCAATATAGTTTTAAATGACCTAAAAACCCCACAAGAATCCCGAACCTCCACCATCCCAAATAATCTCAGCACCCGAGAAAAAAGAGCATTGACAGAACTTAAGAAAAACAAGGACATTGTAATTAAGAATGCTGACAAGGGAGGGGGGGTCGTAATCATGGATCTCAATTATTACATACAGGATTCAAATAGAATCTTGTCCGATCGAACCTACTATAAAGTCCTTGTAGATGATCCAACGGCCATTTTTAAGAAAGCACTATTTGAACTTGTAGATTCTGGCTTTAATCAAAACATTTTAACCAAAAAAGAAAAAATATTCCTCACCCCAAATCACCCCACCACCGCTCGCTTTTACTTCCTGCCCAAAATACATAAAACCCTCACCAACCCACTGGGCAGACCGATCATTTCTGGTATAAACTCCCTTACATCCAACCTTTCAGCATATGTCGACACTTTCCTACAAAAATACGCACAAAAACTCCCCTCCTATCTAAGAGACTCCGCAGACCTCATAAACACCCTCAACAATATAGTTTGGAAGGACCACTACATTTGGGTCACACTTGACGTAGCATCCCTTTACAGTATACAATTTATTTTAGAACATAATTTCTTCACTTTTAATGACACCTTTTAGATTCAAACAAGGGTACCGCTATGGGTACAAAATTTGCACCCTCGTATGCCAATTTGTTCGTAGGCCTTTTCGAAGAGTCTCTAGGTCTCCAACACCATAAAGATATACACCTCTACCGTCGATATATCGATGATATCATCTTCATCTGGGGTGGCAGTATCGAAGAACTCACATCTTTTTTACTAATGCTAAACCAGAATGACTGGGGTCTTCAATTCACACACGAATTTGACTCCAAGAAATCAACGTTTTTAGATCTACATATCGAAATCAACACAAACAAGATTACCACTAGTACCCATTTTAAAAAAGTGGATTCCAACAGCTACCTAGAATACTCCAGCTGCCACTACACGAAATGGAAAAGAAATATACCGTACGGGCAAATGAAAAGAATCCGGAGAAATTGCTCTAATGAAAAGACCCTCAAAACTCAACTGGGAATTCTAAAGGATCGCTTCTTGGAAAAGGGATACCCGAAAAGTTTAATTAAAGCATCCACTCAGAGGGTTCTAAAAATAGACCAAAGAGAAGCATTGAAACCACCCCCCCAAAAACTACTGACCCGAAAGGATACCAATACAACCTTATTACTAGGTATAATAGAGACCACCAGAACATTAGAAAGGTAGTGATTAAACACTGGAACATCCTGCTAAAAGACCCTATCCTCAAAAATATACTACCCCAATTACCGTCCATAACATTTAGAAGGGCACAAACCATCAAAAACATCATCGCCCCGTCCTGTCCCAAACTTCAAGCCCCCACGAGAACCATTTTTCCACAGCTAATCAGAAAAGGTTGTTTTAAATGTGGCACCAAAAAATGCAAATGCTGTGCGATGATCACACATGACACTAGGGCCATCGAAACAGGAGGTCCTTTGGGCCCCTGGACAATAAAACAAGATCTAAACTGCGGGACAAGCAATGTTATATATCTCCTTAGATGTCCCTGCGGTTTAAAATATGTCGGTAGAACTACCCAAACACTTAGGGAAAGAATGTGCGAACACAGATCGAATATTAAACGAAAAGTCCCGACACACAGCGTATCACGCCATTTTTCTGAACGACATGAGGGTTCCATAACTGGCCTCACAGTTACTCCGTTAGAAACCATTACTTCACCATATCAACAGCTATGCCGAAAAGAGATGTATTGGATCTTTACACTAAATACCCTATCCCCTTTCTGCCTAAATGAAAGCTTAGAATATTCTAATTACTAAAAAAATGTACCGTTGCCATACTTTATATTTTGCCACGTAGCATCGACTCTTCAGGGTTTTCTAATTTTTTCTACTATACATATATATGGAAATCTTATATATATCCATTCATGCATTTTTATCATATTATAGTATATTTATTATATATTATCGTAATTTTTTAACTTACCTTTTACTATTTATACATTTATTATCCACATTTATTATCCAATTTTACTCCATTCAATACTATTAACTGATTATCAATATTTTTCTCATTTAGTTATTTATTTTTTATTTCCTATTTATTAGGCATTATTATCATTTTCTCTTTTACTATATTATTATTATTATATGATACTTTGATCAATGCTGTCAAATATCAGCACTACTAATATTATTCTCTTTTATTATCTTGTCAATACCAGTTTCTTTCCAACACTCCCCCATCTCCACTAATCTCAATACCATTAGCCACTCCAACAGAACAAAGTATAGAAACATATACATCCTATTCTTATCATATGGTACTCTGATCAATGCTGTCAAATATCAGCACTACTAACATTATTCTCTTTTATTATCTTGTCAACATCATTCCTGTCAATAACTGTAATATTTTTCTCTTGTCAACATCAGTTCTGTTAATAACATTAAGACTGCAGAAATGTAACCTCCGATCATGTGACTAGGGAGACGGTCATGTGACCTCTTCCTTTAGTTTAAATATACCGTTGTAATAAACCCTTAGACATATATTTTTATATTCCCCCACAATATCCAGATCCCACACTAGAGTAAGCCTAAGATCTAGGCACCTTCATCCCCCTTTCTCTTATTCTGTATGTTCTTCGGCTGGCAGAATAGCTACTGCCGTCTAGAGAGGTACTTCCGGTTTCGGGTGCGTTCCACGGTGGAACGCACTGGAAGTAGAGGATGCGTTCCACTGTGGGCGCAACAGAGACAGGGACACGATCGTTCCCTAATAAGCCTGGTACGTGCCCCCAACCTACCTTACAGCACCTCACCATACCCCTATACTATGAGGCCTTTTTAAATGCTCAATACTTATTGTTAATATAACCGATCTTCTAGATACAAATATGACGTCACTTCCGGTGCGTTCCACCCTGGAACGCATGCAGTACCGGAAGTGACGGAATTTTAAGCCGTTTTTGGCGGTCTTTTTGTGTATTCACTTGCTATTTAAACCCCATTACACTGCATTATGACTGTACATGCTCCTGATGAAGGGGACCCATTAAGAGGCCCCGAAACGCGTCGAGCTGCTCACTCCCCCACCCTGGCTTTGGAATAAAAGAACTTAAAGAATGAACAAGAATTCCTGAGTGATCATTGTTCATCCGTGAGACTCTACTGGCGATCCAGGCGCAGGAGGTGTGATGCGGGTGTTATGTGCTTTATCCCACATTACCCTCCTGGGTGAAGTGAGTCACTGAAATTTTGATTTGATTTTATATCTTGATTTTATATTTGTATAATATTTTACATTTACCTTATACCATATCTGCTTAACTGCATACCATATACGAATTTACCATGAGAATCACAACAATCGGTGAGTGTGAAAATATCGCCACCCCAATTATGTGTATCTAATAACTCAAGTTTCTATTTTTTCTTCGGTTATATACATCATAACCCTAAATACTAGGGATTTTGGCGCCTCTCTGTGGTCCTTTTTAGCGTCTCCACGCTACCCCACTGTCTTCTTCTCTGGATTTAGGAGAGGTTCACCCACTGGAGCCTGGAGCCTTGGCTTAGGTCCAGGGTGGGTAGGAGACGGCGAGACCTCCACCAAGCTTCGGCGGTTTGTGGGGTCTGCAGTGCTGACGGTGTCAAGTGGAGTGCTTGGAGTCCTCTGGAAGCACTAGGAGAATATATCGACGGAGGTACCCGGTCGGGGTGCTAGGCGTTCCGTTACATTGGTGGCAAGCAGTGGGATGGCGTCCTAGTGTGAGGAGAAGCAGCTCGGAGACACCGTTCGTGGAGTATATTGAGGGCAACGCTAGTATCCGTACAGCGCCCCTGGCTACAGCAATATGGATGCGGTTGGTTCCTGCACAGCATTCCATGAGGAAGATCACCCGGATTACAGGGATGCCGAGCGGAAAGGCGTATGGCACCAGGCCCTGGAGGACGTGCAGCGTCGGAGAGGTGAGAGTCTTCCCAGTGAGGAGCAGAAATTGCGAATGCGATTGGCGCTGCGACTACCTCTACTGGGAGAGCAACCATTGATGGAGTGGGTGTCAGAGCTTGAGACACTGGTATGGCAGGAAACCTGGCTGGATGACGCTTACCAAGCACTATGGTGGGACACAGTACGACAGTCTCCATGGATGGAGGAGTACGCCAAGCCTGAAGGTGAGGAATATAATTGCCCTGGTTTATTGTGGGAGTCTTTTGAAGACATTGACTTTGGGAGCACAGAAGAGTCTAGATTTTGGGACATTACTGACTACAGGTGGGACTTGCACAATTGGCCTACAACTAGCGGGGTGAGGGCAGATCTGACCTTTCTGGTCCAAAGGGAGTGGGAACTAGAGCAAGATTATCAACAGTTGTTTCGCTCCATTCAAGCCCAGCGCAAGATACAAGACAGTTGGATACCAGGCCCAGACCTGCAGCCCTACCCCTGGCAAGTCACAGCTGAGGTATCCCCTACTTCCTCACCAACTGTGGAGGTAGGGGACTTCATAGACTGGTACTGGGAGGAACCCCAGTCGGCAGGTGGAGATGGGACCGTAGTCACTCCACCGTCCCAACGGGGTGGCTGGGCAGGCGGCCCAGATCCCCAACTGCCACTGGGAGTACAGGGAGAGGAGATTGTCGGTCCCTCATCTCTGCAACAACCAGAATCACTGGTAGTGGAGACAGCCGGTCTCACTACCCAGCGGCAGTATACTCTACAGGGAGGGGAGACAGTTGGTCTCTCTCCCCAGCAACAGATAGGGTATCCAGAGAAGGGGGTAAGTGATAGCCCCCCTCCACAGCTCTCTCCCAGCCCAATCCTGAGGGTAGTGGGTAAGGCTTTAAACCCCACTGACCCCTCTCCAGCAGAAGAGCTGGCATCAGAGCAGATCGCCGCTGGCCTCTGCCCTAACCGTTCATTTACTACCCAGCAGGAGTTGGCACCATGCACCCCAGCTGAAGTGCTGGCATCAGGGCAGAGCGCCGCTGGCCTCTGTCCTCCCCTATCCCCTTCTTCAGAGCCGGACTTCCCACAGGCTACCCCAGCGGAAGAGCTGGCATCTGGGCAGAGCGCAGTCGGCCTCTGCCCACCAAGTACCTACAGCTCCAAGCTAGAGAACCACAAGGAAGCAAGGAGTCGCAGATGCCCACTTAACAGCTGGGGACATACAGAACAGAGCCAGGCCCCAAAATTCAACAGGTCCAGTATTGGGTTGTGGTTGGACTGCCAGACTAACTCAGGTACTGACCGTGAGGTCAGGTATCTGGTTAGTCTTCCCTGGGAGGGGGAGATGTGTGGCGAAACCAACCTCGCCACTGGGTTTTGGAGGGGCCTGGCTACTAGCCTCTTGCCCCAGGATTATGGGCCCTCTCATCAGCCAGGCCTCATTTGTTCACAAAGGACTTGGACTAACTTGAACCCTGGTCTAATTCGTGCCATTTTGGGATGTTAAATGTCTATGTGTATTGAAAAGGGTGGGACATTGTATCCGTTGAGTAGGGAGGTCTGTTCCATTGTCTCTGTGTGTATTGGCGATGTCCTTTGTCCTGAGAGATAATTGAATTACTTCTCGGTTGTCTCCAGGACAGAGGATATTGTGTATTCCTCTGTCTGTGATGATTGCATCAACCCAGTGTGAGGTAATTCTATCACGGACAGAGGGGAGGATTTTGTGTGGGAGTGTCTGAGGGTATTGTACGTGGTTATTGGCTGTTTTTACAAAACCCTGGGGTGGTAACTTTGTTGGAAGATGTGTATAAAATGCTTGTGTGTAAAAATAAAGAGAGTTCCTGTTTTTATACCTTCATGAAGTTTTGGCTCATGTTTGGGGAATGGGATAACTACACTCTTGGGGATTGCTATATCACAATACTCCCCTGAGTATAAGCCCTTGTAAGAGCTTGTTCATGGTTCCTGCTCTCTGCAATTAGGAGAGGTTCACCCACTGGAGCCTGGAGCCTTGTCGTAGGTCCAGGGTGGGTAGAAGACGGCGAGACCTCCACCAAGCTTCGGCGGTTCGTGGGGTCTGCAGTGCTGACGGTGTCAGGTGGAGTGCTTGGAGTCCTCTGGAAGCACTAGGAGCACCTATCAACGGAGGTACCCGATCGGGGTGCTAGGCGTTCCGTTACAAGGAGCATGACTGATCTCTCAATGTTACCTCTCATTAATCAGGGCTAGTAGCATGGCTGGTCTCTCAATGTTACCTCTCATTAATCAGGGCTAGTAGCATGGCTGGTCTCTCCATGTTACATCTCAATCAGGTTCAGAAGCATGGGTGATCTCTCATTAATCAGGGTCAGGAACCTGCCTGATCTCTCCATATTACCTCTCATTAATCATGAGGAGCATGACTGATCTCTCAATGTGACATCTCATTAATCAGGGTCATCAACATGGCAATTTTCCTATTGTTACATCTCATTTAAAAGAATCCGGACCAGGGCTGATCTCTCCTTCTTACATCTCATTAATCACAGTCAGAAGCATGGCTGATCTCTCCATGTTACATCTCATTAATAGGGGTCAGGAGCATGGCTGATCCCTCCATGTTACCTCTCATTAATCAGGGTCCCGTAGATGGCTGATCTCCCCATGTTACCTCTCATTAATCATGGTCAGGAGTAGGGTTGTTGCGATACCAAAATTTTGATTCGATTTCAATACCATAAAAAAGTATTGCGATACTCGATACCATGTGAAAAAAATAAAACACTAAAAAAGCCACGTGCATTCCGTATTTTTAAAAATGGTGAATCGCGTAGTTTTTATTTTTTTTTCTGTTACAGCGTTCACCGCATATTTTAATAGTTTGGACATTTCGGACGTGGCGATATGTGATATGTTTATTTATTTATTGTTTATATATTTTATATGTAAAATTGGGAAAGGGGGAGATTTATACTTAATATTTTGGTGTTTTTTTTTAAACTTTTTTTTAAAACTTTTTATTTAATAACTATTTCCTCCCTTAGGGGCCAGAACCTGGGATCTTTTCATCCCTTGTCCTATTGATCCTAATAGAGCTCTATTAGGGTAAATAGGACCTCACACTCTCCCTGGTGCCCTGTGCATAGTACACACAGCAGCAGGGATGTTACCATGGCAGCCAGGGCTTCAGTAGCGTCCTGGCTGCCATGGTAACCAATCGAGGCCACCAATGAGAAGGGGAGGGGACCCTGTGGCCACTGCCACCAATGATTTTAATAACGGGGGGTTGAGGAGGGGGGGTGCACTGCGCCACCAGTGATTTTAATACTAGGGAGGGGGGCGGACGCACTGCGCCACCAATGATAATTAACCTTTAATACAGGAGGTGGGTGCCAGCAGCAGATCAGCGGCAGTTAACCCCTTAGGTGCCGCACCTGAGGGGTTAACTTCCGCTGATCCCAGCTTCCTGTCAGAGGCAGGGTGCCTGCTATGTGATTCTGCTGCTGGCACCGCCTCCTATATTAAAGGGTAACTATGATTGGTGGCGCAGTGCGCCCACCCCTCCTCTGCCCCTCTCTCTTCTTATTGGCAGCTGCAGCACAGGGGGGCGGGAGAGAGTGACTACTTCTCCCCTGTGCTGCTGAGGGAACATGAGCGCGCTGACAGCAGCGCGCTCTATGTTCTCTTATGCTAGGCTGTGCAGTAGGGCAGCCGAGTATTGATAAATGTCAAATCCCGGTTTCGTATCGATACCAGGACAAAAGTATTGATAGTTCGATACCCGCAGCAACCCTACTGTCGCTTCCTATTACCTATTCCCTCCCTATAATTCTCTTATACTGGCCTTCCCTATCCTCTATTCCTTTCTTATAATCTTCTTATACTGATCTTCCCTATCACCTGTTCCCTCCCGGTAATCTCCTTACAGTGTCCCTCCCTATCACCTATTCCCCCTCCCCATATCATCTTCTTATACTGTCCCTCCCTATCACCTATCCCCCCCTATAATCTTCTTATACCGTCCCTCCCCATCATCTACTCTTTCCTTATAATCTTCTACAGTCTCTCTCTATCATCTATTCTCTCCTTATAATCTTTTTATACTGTCCCTCCCTATTACTTATTCCCTCCCTATAATCTTCTTATACTGTCCCTTCCTATTACCTGTTCCCTCCCTATAATTTTCTTATACTGGCCTTCCCTATTAACTATTTCCTCCCAATAATTTTTTTATACTGGCCTTCCCTATCATGTATTCCCCTATAATCTTCTTATACTGTCCCTCCCCATCACCTATTCCCTCCCTATAATCTTCTTATACTGTCCCTATCACCTATTCCCTCCCTATAATCTTCTTATACTGTCCCTCCCTATCACCTATTCCCTCCCTATAATCTTCTTATACTGTCCCTATCACCTATTCCCTCCCTATAATCTTCTCATACTGTCCCTATCTATAATCTTCTTATACCGTCCCTCCCTATCACCTATTCCCTCCCTATAATCTTCTTATACTGTCCCTATCACCTATTCCCTCCCTATAATCTTCTTATACCCTATCACCTATTCCCTCCCTATAATCTTCTTATACTGCCCCTATGACCTATTCCCTCCCTATAATCTTCTTATACTGTCCCTCCCTATCACCTATTCTCTCCCTATAATCTTCTTATACTGTCCCTCCCTATCACCTATTCTCTCCCTATAATCATCTTATACTGTCCCTATCACCTATTCCCTCCCTATAATCTTCTTATACTGTCACTATCACCTATTCCCTCCCTATAATCTTCTTATACTGTCTCTATCACCTATTCCCTCCCTATAATCTTCTCATATTGTCCCTATCTATAATCTTCTCATACTGTCCCTATCACCTATTCCCTCCCTATAATCTTCTTATACTGTCCCTATTACCTACTCCCTCCCTATAATCTTCTCATACTGTCCCTATCACCTATTCCCTCCCTATAATCTTCTTATACTGTCCCTATTACCTACTCCCTCCCGATACTCTCCTTACAATGTCCTTATCACCTATTCCCTCCCTATAATCTTCTTATACTGTCCCTATCACCTATTCCCTCCCTATAATCTTCTTATACTGTCCCTATTACCTACTCCCTCCCTATAATCTTCTCATACTGTCCCTATCACCTATTCCCTCCCTATAATCTTCTTATACTGTCCCTATTACCTACTCCCTCCCTATAATCTTCTCATACTGTCCCTATCACCTATTCCCTCCCTATAATCTTCTTATACTGTCCCTATTACCTACTCCCTCCCGATACTCTCCTTACAATGTCCCTATCACCTATTCCCTCCCTATAATCTTCTTATACTGTCCCTCCCTATCACCTATTCCCTCCCTATAATCTTCTCATACTGTCCCTATCTATAATCTTCTCATACTGTCCCTATCACCTATTCCCTCCCTATAATCATCTTATACTGTCCCTATTACCTACTCCCTCCCTATAATCTTCTCATACTGTCCCTATCACCTATTCCCTCCCTATAATCTTCTTATACTGTCCCTATTACCTACTCCCTCCCGATACTCTCCTTACAATGTCCCTATCACCTATTCCCTCCCTATAATCTTCTTATACTGTCCCTATCACCTATTCCCTCCCTATAATCTTCTTATACTGTCCCTATTACCTACTCCCTCCCGATACTCTCCTTACAATGTCCCTATCACCTATTCCCTCCCTATAATCTTCTTATACCGTCCCTCCCTATCATCTTCTTATACTGTCCCTATCACCTTTTCCCTCCCTATAATCTTCTTATACTGTCCCTCCCTATCACCTATTCCCTCCCTATAATCTTCTCATACTGTCCCTATCACCTATTCCCTCCCTATAATCTTCTCATACTGTCCCTATCTATAATCTTCTCATACTGTCCCTATCACCTATTCCCTCCCTATCATCTTCTTATACTGTCCCTATTACCTACTCCCTCCCTATAATCTTCTCATACTGTCCCTATCACCTATTCCCTCCCTATAATCTTCTCATACTGTCCCTATCTATAATCTTCTTATACCGTCCCTCCCTATCACCTATTCCCTCCCTATAATCTTCTTATACTGTCCCTATCACCTATTCCCTCCCTATAATCTTCTTATACCCTATCACCTATTCCCTCCCTATAATCTTCTTATACTGTCCCTCCCTATCACCTATTCTCTCCCTATAATCTTCTTATACTGTCCCTCCCTATCACCTATTCTCTCCCTATAATCATCTTATACTGTCCCTATCACCTATTCCCTCCCTATAATCTTCTTATACTGTCACTATCACCTATTCCCTCCCTATAATCTTCTTATACTGTCTCTATCACCTATTCCCTCCCTATAATCTTCTCATATTGTCCCTATCTATAATCTTCTCATACTGTCCCTATCACCTATTCCCTCCCTATAATCTTCTTATACTGTCCCTATCACCTATTCCCTCCCTATAATCTTCTTATACTGTCCCTCCCTATCACCTATTCCCTCCCTATAATCTTCTTATACTGTCCCTATCACCTATTCCCTCCCTATAATCTTCTTATACCCTATCACCTATTCCCTCCCTATAATCTTCTTATACTGCCCCTATGACCTATTCCCTCCCTATAATCTTCTTATACTGTCCCTCCCTATCACCTATTCTCTCCCTATAATCTTCTTATACTGTCCCTCCCTATCACCTATTCTCTCCCTATAATCATCTTATACTGTCCCTATCACCTATTCCCTCCCTATAATCTTCTTATACTGTCACTATCACCTATTCCCTCCCTATAATCTTCTTATACTGTCTCTATCACCTATTCCCTCCCTATAATCTTCTCATATTGTCCCTATCTATAATCTTCTCATACTGTCCCTATCACCTATTCCCTCCCTATAATCTTCTTATACTGTCCCTATTACCTACTCCCTCCCTATAATCTTCTCATACTGTCCCTATCACCTATTCCCTCCCTATAATCTTCTTATACTGTCCCTATTACCTACTCCCTCCCGATACTCTCCTTACAATGTCCCTATCACCTATTCCCTCCCTATAATCTTCTTATACTGTCCCTATCACCTATTCCCTCCCTATAATCTTCCTATACTGTCCCTATTACCTACTCCCTCCCTATAATCTTCTCATACTGTCCCTATCACCTATTCCCTCCCTATAATCTTCTTATACTGTCCCTATTACCTACTCCCTCCCGATACTCTCCTTACAATGTCCCTATCACCTATTCCCTCCCTATAATCTTCTTATACTGTCCCTATCACCTATTCCCTCCCTATAATCTTCTTATACTGTCCCTATTACCTACTCCCTCCCGATACTCTCCTTACAATGTCCCTATCACCTATTCCCTCCCTATAATCTTCTTATACCGTCCCTCCCTATCATCTTCTTATACTGTCCCTATCACCTTTTCCCTCCCTATAATCTTCTTATACTGTCCCTCCCTATCACCTATTCCCTCCCTATAATCTTCTCATACTGTCCCTATCACCTATTCCCTCCCTATAATCTTCTCATACTGTCCCTATCTATAATCTTCTCATACTGTCCCTATCACCTATTCCCTCCCTATCATCTTCTTATACTGTCCCTATCACCTTTTCCCTCCCTATAATCTTCTTATACTGTCCCTCCCTATCACCTATTCCCTCCCTATCATCTTCTTATACTGTCCCTATTACCTACTCCCTCCCTATAATCTTCTCATACTGTCCCTATCACCTATTCCCTCCCTATAATCTTCTCATACTGTCCCTATCTATAATCTTCTTATACCGTCCCTCCCTATCACCTATTCCCTCCCTATAATCTTCTTATACTGTCCCTATCACCTATTCCCTCCCTATAATCTTCTTATACCCTATCACCTATTCCCTCCCTATAATCTTCTTATACTGCCCCTATGACCTATTCCCTCCCTATAATCTTCTTATACTGTCCCTCCCTATCACCTATTCTCTCCCTATAATCTTCTTATACTGTCCCTCCCTATCACCTATTCTCTCCCTATAATCATCTTATACTGTCCCTATCACCTATTCCCTCCCTATAATCTTCTTATACTGTCACTATCACCTATTCCCTCCCTATAATCTTCTTATACTGTCTCTATCACCTATTCCCTCCCTATAATCTTCTCATATTGTCCCTATCTATAATCTTCTCATACTGTCCCTATCACCTATTCCCTCCCTATAATCTTCTTATACTGTCCCTATTACCTACTCTCTCCCTATAATCTTCTCATACTGTCCCTATCACCTATTCCCTCCCTATAATCTTCTTATACTGTCCCTATTACCTACTCCCTCCCTATAATCTTCTTATACTGTCCCTTCCTATCACCTATTCCCTCCCTATAATCTTCTTATACTGTCCCTATCACCTATTCCCTCCCTATAATCTTCTCATACTGTCCCTATCTATAATCTTCTTATACCGTCCCTCCCTATCACCTATTCCCTCCCTATAATCTTCTTATACTGTCCCTCCCTATCACCTATTCCCTCCCTATAATCTTCTTATACTGTCCCTCCCTATCACCTATTCCCTCCCTATAATCTTCTTATACTGTCCCTATCACCTATTCCCTCCCTATAATCTTCTTATACCCTATCACCTATTCCCTCCCTATAATCTTCTTATACTGCCCCTATGACCTATTCCCTCCCTATAATCTTCTTATACTGTCCCTCCCTATCACCTATTCTCTCCCTATAATCTTCTTATACTGTCCCTCCCTATCACCTATTCTCTCCCTATAATCATCTTATACTGTCCCTATCACCTATTCCCTCCCTATAATCTTCTTATACTGTCACTATCACCTATTCCCTCCCTATAATCTTCTTATACTGTCTCTATCACCTATTCCCTCCCTATAATCTTCTCATATTGTCCCTATCTATAATCTTCTCATACTGTCCCTATCACCTATTCCCTCCCTATAATCTTCTTATACTGTCCCTATTACCTACTCCCTCCCTATAATCTTCTCATACTGTCCCTATCACCTATTCCCTCCCTATAATCTTCTTATACTGTCCCTATTACCTACTCCCTCCCGATACTCTCCTTACAATGTCCTTATCACCTATTCCCTCCCTATAATCTTCTTATACTGTCCCTATCACCTATTCCCTCCCTATAATCTTCTTATACTGTCCCTATTACCTACTCCCTCCCTATAATCTTCTCATACTGTCCCTATCACCTATTCCCTCCCTATAATCTTCTTATACTGTCCCTATTACCTACTCCCTCCCGATACTCTCCTTACAATGTCCCTATCACCTATTCCCTCCCTATAATCTTCTTATACTGTCCCTCCCTATCACCTATTCCCTCCCTATAATCTTCTCATACTGTCCCTATCTATAATCTTCTCATACTGTCCCTATCACCTATTCCCTCCCTATAATCTTCTTATACTGTCCCTATTACCTACTCCCTCCCTATAATCTTCTCATACTGTCCCTATCACCTATTCCCTCCCTATAATCTTCTTATACTGTCCCTATTACCTACTCCCTCCCGATACTCTCCTTACAATGTCCCTATCACCTATTCCCTCCCTATAATCTTCTTATACTGTCCCTATCACCTATTCCCTCCCTATAATCTTCTTATACTGTCCCTATGACCTACTCCCTCCCGATACTCTCCTTACAATGTCCCTATCACCTATTCCCTCCCTATAATCTTCTTATACCGTCCCTCCCTATCATCTTCTTATACTGTCCCTATCACCTTTTCCCTCCCTATAATCTTCTTATACTGTCCCTCCCTATCACCTATTCCCTCCCTATAATCTTCTCATACTGTCCCTATCACCTATTCCCTCCCTATAATCTTCTCATACTGTCCCTATCTATAATCTTCTCATACTGTCCCTATCACCTATTCCCTCCCTATCATCTTCTTATACTGTCCCTATTACCTACTCCCTCCCTATAATCTTCTCATACTGTCCCTATCACCTATTCCCTCCCTATAATCTTCTTATACTGTCCCTATTACCTACTCCCTCCCGATACTCTCCTTACAATATCCCTATCACCTATTCCCTCCCTATAATCTTCTTATACCGTCCCTCCCTATCATCTTCTTATACTGTCCCTCCCTATCACCTATTCCCTCCCTATAATCTTCTTATACTGTCCCTATCACCTACTCCCTCCCGGTACTCTCCTTACAGTGTCCCTAGCTCAGAGTTGCAGTCTGCAGAGGCAGAGCCACAGCACAGCTTCCTGCAAGGGCAGGGTTAGGGCACCTTCCTACATGCTGCCCCCTGATTGGCTGATCTAGGGTGTTTGTCAGTCTCTGAGAGAGTCAGGGCAAGAGTATCCTCCTTCTTCCTCCCCTGTGGTATTTCTCCTCAATTCTCACAGTAAAATGGCTCTGCGCTCTTTTTTTATGTGTATAATTCACAACAAATTGCAAAAGTTTTGGATTTTTTTGGGGGACAAGTTTTTGTGAAATTGATTTGCTCTTCCTTATGTGGATTGTAACACTACTGTGATAACGTGCAGTGTTTGTCAGTTACATTACATGGGGTGCCCCACGCAGGAGAGGACTGCAGAACCCCTATCAGATATCCCGCACTATAAAACCAGCTGCTCTGCATTTCCCTGCCTGGCACAATGGTGATGTATCTTCATGGTGGTCAGGGCCTGAAAGGGGCGAGAACCATAGAAGAAAGCTTTATATAGGGAAGCGGGTTGATGCCTGCGTCCCAGGGCACAATGGTGATGTATCTTCATGGTGGTCCAGGGCCTGAAAGGGGCGAGTGCCCTAGAAGAAAGCTTTATATAGGGAAACAGGTTGATGCCTGCGTCCCAGGGCACAATGGTGATGTATCTTCATGGTGGTCCAGGGCCTGAAAGGGGTGAGACCCCTAGAAGAAAGCTTTATATAGGGAAGCAGGTTGATGCCTGCGTCCCAGGGCACAATGGTGATGTATCTTCATGGTGCTCCAGGGCCTGAAAGGGGCGAGAACCATAGAAGAAAGCTTTATATAGGGAAGCAGGTTGATGCCTGCGTCCCAGGGCACAATGGTGATGTATCTTCATGGTGGTCCAGGGCCTGAAAGGGGCGAGAACCATAGAAGAAAGCTTTATATAGGGAAGCAGGTTGATGCCTGCGTCCCAGGGCACAATGGTGATGTATCTTCATGGTGGTCCAGGGCCTGAAAGGGGCGAGTGCCCTAGAAGAAAGCTTTATATAGGGAAACAGGTTGATGCCTGCGTCCCAGGGCACAATGGTGATGTATCTTCATGGTGGTCCAGGGCCTGAAAGGGGCGAGAACCATAGAAGAAAGCTTTATATAGGGAAGCGGGTTGATGCCTGCGTCCCAGGGCACAATGGTGATGTATCTTCATGGTGGTCCAGGGCCTGAAAGGGGCGAGAACCATAGAAGAAAGCTTTATATAGGGAAACAGGTTGATGCCTGCGTCCCAGGGCACAATGGTGATGTATCTTCATGGTGGTCCAGGGCCTGAAAGGGGCGAGAACCATAGAAGAAAGCTTTATATAGGGAAGCAGGTTGATGCCTGCGTCCCAGGGCACAATGGTGATGTATCTTCATGGTGGTCCAGGGCCTGAAAGGGGCGAGAACCATAGAAGAAAGCTTTATATAGGGAAACAGGTTGATGCCTGCGTCCCAGGGCACAATGGTGATGTATCTTCATGGTGGTCAGGGCCTGAAAGGGGCGAGACCCATAGAAGAAAGCTTTATATAGGGAAGCAGGTTGATGCCTGCGTCCCAGGGCACAATGGTGATGTATCTTCATGGTGGTCCAGGGCCTGAAAGGGGCGAGAACCATAGAAGAAAGCTTTATATAGGGAAACAGGTTGATGCCTGCGTCCCAGGGCACAATGGTGATGTATCTTCATGGTGGTCCAGGGCCTGAAAGGGGCGAGAACCATAGAAGAAAGCTTTATATAGGGAAGCGGGTTGATGCCTGCGTCCCAGGGCACAATGGTGATGTATCTTCATGGTGGTCCAGGGCCTGAAAGGGGCGAGAACCATAGAAGAAAGCTTTATATAGGGAAGCAGGTTGATGCCTGCGTCCCAGGGCACAATGGTGATGTATCTTCATGGTGGTCCAGGGCCTGAAAGGGGCGAGAACCATAGAAGAAAGCTTTATATAGGGAAGCAGGTTGATGCCTGCGTCCCAGGGCACAATGGTGATGTATCTTCATGGTGGTCCAGGGCCTGAAAGGGGCGAGAACCATAGAAGAAAGCTTTATATAGGGAAGCAGGTTGATGCCTGCGTCCCAGGGCACAATGGTGATGTATCTTCATGGTGGTCCAGGGCCTGAAAGGGGCGAGAACCATAGAAGAAAGCTTTATATAGGGAAGCGGGTTGATGCCTGCGTCCCAGGGCACAATCACAAATCTGATCTCACATTCCTGATAGTTTCCTTTGATTTGTATATCTGTAAGTCTTCAGCGTTAGCCGACTACTGTGTGAACGGCCACTGAGAGTGCCACCGGCTCCGTCCCACTTATCTCGTCGTGTCATCTGTGCTCCCTGCACAGTTATGTCCTTGTCACACATCTTTATGCCACGAGTGAGGGTCGCCGTGTCTAGATCCGAAACGCGCAGGGGTTTTATGTGGCAGTTTTTCACGGCTTCAGGCTTTTATCGGATGCTGGATTCCAGAGTGGTCATATGTCAGGGCTCTTCACCAGTAGCGGCACTAGAGATTGATTCATCAGGTAGAAAAGGGGCCCAAAAGCAGGAAGGGCCCCGCGTGGTCATCGTCCTCATAATATTGCTCTTCTCTCCAGGTCCCCTGGGCTGTGCACTCGCCCTTCGGTTTGGATCCCGTCCGGTCGTCATTTTTGGAGGTTTCCTTTCGTTTCTTGGGATGTTTTTAGCTTCATTCTCCACAGAACTCTACCAACTTTACCTGAGCATCGGAGGAGTGTCAGGTGAGCTACGCTATATGGCCCATAGCGCTCTACTGTACCGGGGGGAGGGGCATGCTCATAGCTCCCTACTGTACCGCCACACAGGGGGAGGGGCATGCTCATAGCTCCCTACTGTACTGCCACACAGGGGGAGGGGCATGCTCATAGCTCCCTAATGTACCGCCACACAGGGGGAGGGGCATGCTCATAGCGCTCTACTGTACCGCCACACAGGGGGAGGGGCATGCTCATAGCTCCCTACTGTACCGCCACACAGGGGGAGGGGCATGCTCATAGCGCTCTACTGTACCGCCACACAGGGGGAGGGGCATGCTCATAGCTCCCCACTGTACCGCCACACAGGGGGAGGGGCATGCTCATAGCGCTCTACTGTACCGCCCCGTAGGAGGAAGGGCATGCTCATAGCGCTCTACTGTACCGCCACACAGGGGGAGGGGCATGCTCATAGCTCCCTACTGTACCGCCCCGTAGGAGGAAGGGCATGCTCATAGCGCTCTACTGTACCGCCACACAGGGGGAGGGGCATGCTCATAGCTCCCTACTGTACCGGGGGGAGGGGCATGCTCATAGCTCCCTACTGTACCGCCACACAGGGGGAGGAGCATGCTCATAGCTCCGTAATGTACCGCCACACAGGGGGAGGGGCATGCTCATAGCGCTCTACTGTAACGCCACACAGGGGGAGGGGCATGCTCATAGCTCCCTACTGTACCGCCACACAGGGGGAGGGGCATGCTCATAGCGCTCTACTGTACCGCCACACAGGGGGAGGGGCATGCTCATAGCGCTCTACTGTACCGCCCCGTAGGAGGAAGGGCATGCTCATAGCGCTCTACTGTACCGCCACACAGGGGGAGGGGCATGCTCATAGCTCCCTACTGTACCGCCCCGTAGGAGGAAGGGCATGCTCATAGTGCTCTACTGTACCGCCACACAGGGGGAGGGGCATGCTCATAGCCCTCTACTTTACCGCCCCGTAGGAGGAAGGGCATGCTCATAGCGCTCTACTGTACCGCCACACAGGGGGAGGGGCATGCTCATAGCGCTCTACTGTACCGCCACACAGGGGGAGGGGCAGGCCCATAGTGCTCTACTGTACTGCCACACAGGGGGAGGGGCATGCTCATAGCCCTCTACTGTACCGCCCCGCAGGAGGAAGGGCATGCTCATAGCCCTCTACTGTACCGACACGCAGGAGGAAGGGCAGGCCCATAGTGCTCTACTGTACCGTCACACAGGGGGAGGGGCATGCTCATAGCTCCCTACTGTACCGCCCCGTAGGAGCAAGGGCATGCTCATAGTGCTCTACTGTACCGCCCCACAGGAGGAAGGGCAGGCCCATAGCTCCCTACTGTACCGCCACGCAGGAGGAAGGGCAGGCCCATAGCTCTCTACTGTACCGCCACGCAGGGGAGGGGCATGCTCATAGCGCTCTACTGTACCGCCACGCAGGAGGAAGGGCAGGCCCATAGCGCTCTACCGTACCGCCCCGCAGGAGGAAGGGCAGGCCCATAGCCCTCTACCGTACCGCCCCGCAGGAGGAAGGGCAGGCCCATAGCCCTCTACCGTACCGCCCCGCAGGAGGAAGGGCAGGCCCATAGCCCTCTACCGTACCGCCCCGCAGGAGGAAGGGCAGGCCCATAGCCCTCTACTGTACCGCCCCGCAGGAGGAAGGGCAGGCCCATAGTGCTCTACTGTACCGCCCCGCAGGAGGAAGGGCAGGCCCATAGCGCTCTACTGTACCGCCCCGCAGGAGGAAGGGCATGCTCATAGCGCTCTACTGTACCGCCCCGTAGGAGGAAGGGCATGCTCATAGCGCTCTACTGTACCGCCACCAAGGGGGAGGAGCATGCTCATAGCTCCCTACTGTACCGCCCCGTAGGAGGAAGGGCATGCTCATAGCGCTCTACTGTACCGCCACACAGGGGGAGGGGCATGCTCATAGCTCCCTACTGTACCGCCCCATAGGAGGAAGGGCATGCTCATAGCGCTCTACTGTACCGCCACACAGGGGGAGGGGCATGCTCATAGCCCTCTACTGTACCGCCCCGTAGGAGGAAGGGCATGCTCATAGCGCTCTACTGTACCGCCACACAGGGGGAGGGGCATGCTCATAGCGCTCTACTGTACCGCCACACAGGGGGAGGGGCAGGCCCATAGTGCTCTACTGTACTGCCACACAGGGGGAGGGGCATGCTCATAGCCCTCTACTGTACCGCCCCGCAGGAGGAAGGGCATGCTCATAGCCCTCTACTGTACCGACACGCAGGAGGAAGGGCAGGCCCATAGTGCTCTACTGTACCGCCACACAGGGGGAGGGGCATGCTCATAGCTCCCTACTGTACCGCCCCGTAGGAGCAAGGGCATGCTCATAGTGCTCTACTGTACCGCCCCACAGGAGGAAGGGCAGGCCCATAGCTCCCTACTGTACCGCCACGCAGGAGGAAGGGCAGGCCCATAGCTCTCTACTGTACCGCCACGCAGGGGAGGGGCATGCTCATAGCGCTCTACTGTACCGCCCCACAGGAGGAAGGGCAGGCCCATAGCTCCCTACTGTACCGCCACGCAGGAGGAAGGGCAGGCCCATAGCTCTCTACTGTACCGCCACGCAGGGGAGGGGCATGCTCATAGCGCTCTACTGTACCGCCACGCAGGAGGAAGGGCAGGCCCATAGCCCTCTACCGTACCGCCCCGCAGGAGGAAGGGCAGGCCCATAGCCCTCTACCGTACCGCCCCGCAGGAGGAAGGGCAGGCCCATAGCCCTCTACCGTACCGCCCCGCAGGAGGAAGGGCAGGCCCATAGCCCTCTACTGTACCGCCCCGCAGGAGGAAGGGCAGGCCGATAGTGCTCTACCGTACCGCCCCGCAGGAGGAAGGGCAGGCCCATAGCGCTCTACTGTACCGCCCCGCAGGAGGAAGGGCATGCTCATAGCCCTCTACTGTACCGCCCCGTAGGAGGAAGGGCATGCTCATAGCGCTCTACTGTACCGCCCAGCGGGAGTAAGGGCAGTCCCATAGCGCTCTACTGTACTGCCCCGCGGGAGTAAGGGCAGTCCCATAGCGCTCTACTGTACCGCCACGCAGGAGGAAGGGCAGGCCCATAGCGCTCTACTGTACCGCCTCGCAGGAGCAAGGGCAGGCGCGTAGCTCTCTTCTGTCTGTATCACCCTGCAGGAGGAGGGGCAGGCTCATAGCTCTTATCTGTCTATATCACCCTGCAGGAGGAGGGGCAGGCTCATAGCTCTCTTCTGTCTGTATCACCCTGCAGGAGGAGGGGCAGGCTCATAGCTCTCTTCTGTCTGTATCACCCTGCAGGAGGAGGGGCAGGCTCAGAGCTCTCTTCTGTCTGTATCACCCTGCAGGAGGAGGGGCAGGCTCATAGCTCTCTTCTGTCTGTATCACCCTGCAGGGGGCGGGGCAGGCTCATAGCTCTCTTCTGTCTGTATCACCCTGCAGGGGGCGGGGCAGGCTCATAGCTCTCTTCTGTCTGTATCACCCTGCAGGGGGCGGGGCAGGCTCATAGCTCTCTTCTGTCTATATCACCCTGCAGGAGGAGGGGCAGGCTCATAGCTCTCTTCTGTCTGTATCACCCTGCAGGAGGAGGGGCAGGCTCATAGCTCTCTTCTGTCTGTATCACCCTGCAGGAGGAGGGGCAGGCTCATAGCTCTCTTCTGTCTGTATCACCCTGCAGGAGGAGGGGCAGGCTCATAGCTCTCTTCTGTCTGTATCACCCTGCAGGAGGAGGGGCAGGCTCATAGCTCTCTTCTGTCTGTATCACCCTGCAGGAGGAGGGGCGGGCTCATAGCTCTCTTCTGTCTGTATCACCCTGCAGGAGGAGGGGCAGGCTCATAGCTCTCTTCTGTCTGTATCACCCTGCAGGAGGAGGGGCAGGCTCATAGCTCTCCTCTGTCTGTATCACCCTGCAGTAGGAGGGGCAGGCTCATAGCTCTCTTCTGTCTGTATCACCCTGCAGGAGGAGGGGCAGGCTCATAGCTCTCTTCTGTCTGTATCACCCTGCAGGGGGAGGGGCAGGCTCATAGCTCTCTTCTGTCTGTATCACCCTGCAGGGGGAGGGGCAGGCTCATAGCTCTCTTCTGTCTGTATCACCCTGCAGGGGGAGGGGCAGGCTCATAGCTCTCTTCTGTCTGTATCACCCTGCAGGAGGAGGGGCAGGCTCATAGCTCTCTTCTGTCTGTATCACCCTGCAGGAGGAGGGGCAGGCTCATAGCTCTCTTCTGTCTGTATCACCCTGCAGGAAGAGGGGCAGGCTCATAGCTCTCTTCTGTCTGTATCACCCTGCAGGAGGAGGGGCAGGCTCATAGCTCTCTTCTGTATGTATCACCCTGCAGGAGGAGGGGCAGGCTCATAGCTCTCTTCTGTCTGTATCACACTGCAGGAGGAGGGGCAGGCTCATAGCTCTCTTCTGTCTGTATCACCCTGCAGGAGGAGGGGCAGGCTCATAGCTCTCTTCTGTCTGTATCACCCTGCAGGAGGAGGGGCAGGCTCATAGCTCTCTTCTGTCTGTATCACCCTGCAGGGGGAGGGGCAGGCTCATAGCTCTCTTCTGTCTGTATCACCCTGCAGGGGGAGGGGCAGGCTCATAGCTCTCTTCTGTCTGTATCACCCTGCAGGGGGAGGGGCAGGCTCATAGCTCTCTTCTGTCTGTATCACCCTGCAGGAGGAGGGGCAAGCTCATAGCTCTCTTCTGTCTGTATCACCCTGCAGGAGGAGGGGCAGGCTCATAGCTCTCCAGTCTGTATCACCCTGCAGGAGGAGGGGCAGGCTCATAGCTCTCTTCTGTCTGTATCACCCTGCAGGAGGAGAGGCAGGCTCATAGCTCTCTTCTGTCTGTATCACCCTGCAGGAGGAGGGGCAAGCTCATAGCTCTCTTCTGTATGTATCACCCTGCAGGAGGAGGGGCAGGCTCATAGCTCTCTTCTGTCTGTATCACCCTGCAGGAGGAGGGGCAGGCTCATAGCTCTCTTCTGTATGTATCACCCTGCAGGAGGAGGGGCAGGCTCATAGCTCTCTTCTGTCTGTATCACCCTGCAGGAGGAGGGGCAGGCTCATAGCTCTCTTCTGTCTGTATCTCCCTGCAGGAGGAGGGGCAGGCTCATAGCTCTCTTCTGTCTGTATCACCCTGCAGGGGGCAGAAGAGAGCTGTCTGTATCACCCTGCAGGGGGCAGGCTCATAGCTCTCTTCTGTCTGTATCACCCTGCAGGAGGAGGGGCAGGCTCATAGCTCTCTTCTGTCTGTATCACCCTGCAGGGGGCGGGGCAGGCTCATAGCTCTCTTCTGTCTGTATCACCCTGCAGGAGGAGGGGCAGGCTCATAGCTCTCTTCTGTCTGTATCACCCTGCAGGAGGAGGGGCAGGCTCATAGCTCTCTTCTGTCTGTATCACCCTGCAGGAGGAGGGGCAGGCTCATAGCTCTCTTCTGTCTGTATCACCCTGCAGGAGGAGGGGCAGGCTCATAGCTCTCCTCTGTCTGTATCACCCTGCAGTAGGAGGGGCAGGCTCATAGCTCTCTTCTGTCTGTATCACCCTGCAGGAGGAGGGGCAGGCTCATAGCTCTCTCTGTCTGGATCACCCTGCAGGAGGAGGGGCAGGCTCATAGCTCTCTTCTGTCTGTATCACCCTGTAGGAGGAGGGGCAGGCTCATAGCTCTCTTCTGTCTGTATCACCCTGCAGGGGGAGGGGCAGGCTCATAGCTCTCTTCTGTCTGTATCACCCTGCAGGGGGAGGGGCAGGCTCATAGCTCTCTTCTGTCTGTATCACCCTGCAGGAGGAGGGGCAGGCTCATAGCTCTCTTCTGTCTGTATCACCCTGCAGGGGGAGGGGCAGGCTCATAGCTCTCTTCTGTCTGTATCACCCTGCAGGGGGAGGGGCAGGCTCATAGCTCTCTTCTGTCTGTATCACCCTGCAGGAGGAGGGGCAGGCTAATAGCTCTCTTCTATCTGTATCACCCTGCAGGAGGAGGGGCAGGCTCATAGCTCTCTTCTGTCTGTATCACCCTGCAGGAGGAGGGGCAGGCTCATAGCTCTCTTCTGTCTGTATCACCCTGCAGGAGGAGGGGCAGGCTCATAGCTCTCTTCTGTCTGTATCACCCTGCAGGAGGAGGGGCAGGCTCATAGCTCCCCTCTGTCTGTGTCACCCTGCAGGAGGAGGGGCAGGCTCATAGCTCTCTTCTGTCTGTATCACCCTGCAGGAGGAGGGGCAGGCTCATAGCTCTCTTCTGTATGTATCACCCTGCAGGGGGAGTGGCAGGCTCATAGCTCTCTTCTGTCTGTATCACCCTGCAGGAGGAGGGGCAGGCTTATAGCTCTCTTCTGTCTGTATCACCCTGCAGGAGGAGGGGCAGGCTCATAGCTCCCCTCTGTCTGTATCACCCTGCAGGAGGAGGGGCAGGCTCATAGCTCTCTTCTGTCTGTATCACCCTGCAGGGGGCGGGGCAGGCTCATAGCTCTCTTCTGTCTGTATCACCCTGTAGGAGGAGGGGCAGGCTCATAGCTCTCTTCTGTCTGTATCACCCTGCAGGAGGAGGGGCAGGCTCATAGCTCTCTTCTGTCTGTATCACCCTGCAGGAGGAGGGGCAGGCTCATAGCTCTCCTCTGTCTGTATCACCCTGCAGGAGGAGGGGCAGGCTCATAGCTCTCCAGTCTGTATCACCCTGCAGGAGGAGGGGCAGGCTCATAGCTCTCTTCTGTCTGTATCACCCTGCAGGAGGAGAGGCAGGCTCATAGCTCTCTTCTGTCTGTATCACCCTGCAGGAGGAGGGGCAAGCTCATAGCTCTCTTCTGTATGTATCACCCTGCAGGAGGAGGGGCAGGCTCATAGCTCTCTTCTGTCTGTATCACCCTGCAGGAGGAGGGGCAGGCTCATAGCTCTCCAGTCTGTATCACCCTGCAGGAGGAGGGGCAGGCTCATAGCTCTCTTCTGTCTGTATCACCCTGCAGGAGGAGGGGCAGGCTCATAGCTCTCTTCTGTCTATATCACCCTGCAGGAGGAGGGGCAGGCTCATAGCTCTCTTCTGTCTGTATCACCCTGCAGGAGAAGGGGCAAGCTCATAGCTCTCTTCTGTATGTATCACCCTGCAGGAGGAGGGGCAGGCTCATAGCTCTCTTCTGTCTGTATCACCCTGCAGGAGGAGGGGCAGGCTCATAGCTCTCTTCTGTCTGTATCACCCTGCAGGAGGAGGGGCAAGCTCATAGCTCTCTTCTGTCTGTATCACCCTGCAGGGGGCAGAAGAGAGCTGTCTGTATCACCCTGCAGGGGGCAGGCTCATAGCTCTCTTCTGTCTGTATCACCCTGCAGGAGGAGGGGCAGGCTCATAGCTCTCTTCTGTCTGTATCACCCTGCAGGAGGAGGGGCAGGCTCATAGCTCTCTTCTGTCTGTATCACCCTGCAGGGGGCGGGGCAGGCTCATAGCTCTCTTCTGTCTGTATCACCCTGCAGGAGGAGGGGCAGGCTCATAGCTCTCTTCTGTCTGTATCACCCTGCAGGAGGAGGGGCAGGCTCATAGCTCTCTTCTGTCTGTATCACCCTGCAGGAGGAGGGGCGGGCTCATAGCTCTCTTCTGTCTGTATCACCCTGCAGGAGGAGGGGCAGGCTCATAGCTCTCTTCTGTCTGTATCACCCTGCAGGGGGAGGGGCAGGCTCATAGCTCTCTTCTGTCTGTATCACCCTGCCGGGGGAGGGGCAGGCTAATAGCTCTCTTCTGTCTGTATCACCCTGCAGGGGGAGGGGCAGGCTCATAGCTCTCTTCTGTCTGTATCACCCTGCAGGAGGAGGGGCAGGCTCATAGCTCTCCTCTGTCTGTATCACCCTGCAGGAGGAGGGGCAAGCTCATAGCTCTCTTCTGTCTGTATCACCCTGCAGGAGGAGGGGCAGGCTCATAGCTCTCTTCTGTCTGTATCACCCTGCAGGGGGCAGAAGAGAGCTGTCTGTATCACCCTGCAGGGGGCAGGCTCATAGCTCTCTTCTGTCTGTATCACCCTGCAGGAGGAGGGGCAGGCTCATAGCTCTCTTCTGTCTGTATCACCCTGCAGGAGGAGGGGCAGGCTCATAGCTCTCTTCTGTCTGTATCACCCTGCAGGGGGCGGGGCAGGCTCATAGCTCTCTTCTGTCTGTATCACCCTGCAGGAGGAGGGGCAGGCTCATAACTCTCTTCTGTCTGTATCACCCTGCAGGAGGAGGGGCAGGCTCATAGCTCTCTTCTGTCTGTATCACCCTGCAGGAGGAGGGGCAGGCTCATAGCTCTCTTCTGTCTGTATCACCCTGCAGGGGGCAGAAGAGAGCTGTCTGTATCACCCTGCAGGGGGCAGGCTCATAGCTCTCTTCTGTCTGTATCACCCTGCAGGAGGAGGGGCAGGCTCATAGCTCTCTTCTGTCTGTATCACCCTGCAGGAGGAGGGGCAGGCTCATAGCTCTCTTCTGTCTGTATCACCCTGCAGGGGGCGGGGCAGGCTCATAGCTCTCTTCTGTCTGTATCACCCTGCAGGAGGAGGGGCAGGCTCATAGCTCTCTTCTGTCTGTATCACCCTGCAGGAGGAGGGGCAGGCTCATAGCTCTCTTCTGTCTGTATCACCCTGCAGGAGGAGGGGCGGGCTCATAGCTCTCTTCTGTCTGTATCACCCTGCAGGAGGAGGGGCAGGCTCATAGCTCTCTTCTGTCTGTATCACCCTGCAGGAGGAGGGGCAGGCTCATAGCTCTCTTCTGTCTGTATCACCCTGCAGGAGGAGGGGCAGGCTCATAGCTCTCTTCTGTCTGTATCACCCTGCAGGGGGAGGGGCAGGCTCATAGCTCTCTTCTGTCTGTATCACCCTGCCGGGGGAGGGGCAGGCTAATAGCTCTCTTCTGTCTGTATCACCCTGCAGGCGGAGGGGCAGGCTCATAGCTCTCTTCTGTATGTATCACCCTGCAGGAGGAGGGGCAGGCTCATAGCTCTCCTCTGTCTGTATCACCCTGCAGGAGGAGGGGCAGGCTCATAGCTCTCTTCTGTCTGTATCACCCTGCAGGAGGAGGGGCAGGCTCATAGCTCTCTTCTGTCTGTATCACCCTGCAGGAGGAGGGGCAGGCTCATAGCTCTCTTCTGTCTGTATCACCCTGCAGGAGGAGGGGCAGGCTCATAGCTCTCTTCTGTCTGTATCACCCTGCAGGAGGAGGGGCAGGCTCATAGCTCTCTTCTGTCTGTATCACCCTGCAGGAGGAGGGGCAGGCTCATAGCTCTCTTCTGTCTGTATCACCCTGCAGGAGGAGGGGCAGGCTCATAGCTCTCTTCTGTCTGTATCACCCTGCAGGAGGAGGGGCAGGCTCATTGTGCTCTCCAGTCTGTATCACCCTGCAGGAGGAGGGACAGGCTAATAGCTCTCTTCTGTCTGTATCACCCTGCAGGGGGAGGGGCAGGCTCATAGCTCTCTTCTGTCTGTATCACCCTGCAGGAGGAGGGGCAGGCTCAGAGCTCTCTTCTGTCTGTATCACCCTGCAGGAGGAGGGGCAGGCTCATAGCTCTCTTCTGTCTGTATCACCCTGCAGGAGGAGGGGCAGGCTCATAGCTCCCTTCTGTCTGTATCACCCTGCAGGAGGAGGGGCAGGCTCATAGCTCTCCTCTGTCTGTATCACCCTGCAGGAGGAGGGGCAGGCTCATAGCTCTCTTCTGTCTGTATCACCCTGCAGGAGGAGGGGCAGGCTCATAGCTCTCTTCTGTCTGTATCACCCTGCAGGAGGAGGGGCAGGCTCATAGCTCTCTTCTGTCTGTATCACCCTGCAGGAGGAGGGGCAGGCTCATAGCTCTCTTCTGTCTGTATCACCCTGCAGGGGGCAGGCTCATAGCTCTCTTCTGTCTGTATCACCCTGCAGGAGGAGGGGCAGGCTCATAGCTCTTGTCTGTATCACCCTGCAGGAGGAGGGGCAGGCTCATAGCTCTCTTCTGTCTGTATCACCCTGCAGGAGGAGGGGCAGGCTCATAGCTCTCTTCTGTCTGTATCACTCTGCAGGAGGAGGGGCAGGCTCATAGCTCTTGTCTGTATCACCCTGCAGGAGGAGGGGCAGGCTAATAGCTCTCTTCTGTCTGTATCACCCTGCAGGAGGAGGGGCAGGCTCATAGCTCTCTTCTATATCACCCTGCAGGAGGAGAGGCAGGCTCATAGCTCTCTTCTGTCTGTATCACCCTGCAGGAGGAGGGGGCAGGCTCATAGCTCTCTTCTGTCTGTATCACCCTGCAGGGGGCAGGCTCATAGCTCTCTTCTGTCTGTATCACCCTGCAGGAGGAGGGGCAGGCTCATAGCTCTTGTCTGTATCACCCTGCAGGAGGAGGGGCAGGCTCATAACTCTCTTCTGTCTGTATCACCCTGCTGGAGGAGGGGCAGGCTCATAGCTCTCCTCTGTCTGTATCACCCTGCAGGAGGAGGGGCAGGCTCATAGCTCTCCTGTCTGTATCACCCTGCTGTCACTACCAGAGCTTTGAGACGTTCTCACTGCTCTGTTTCTCCGCCCCTGTGATGAAGTCTTTACTTTCTGTTTCCTTCCTCCCAGCTGTTCCTCCTGCGGTCGATTTCCCTGCCTTTAAATCACCCCTCCTCCTATTGTAGGGCGTGGATTATAGTTCTCATTTCAGTTGTAGCTCTTGCTTGAGTATCTTCACTTGTAGCTATCAGTTCACTGGACCTGAGTTCTGCTGCTGCAAGCACTCCGGATATTGCCAGCTGTCCTTGGATCCGTCTTCTCTGCGGCTGCAGCACCTTCAGCTAAGTGTGCAGACATTGTTGTGTTCCTGGTTATTTTCTGACTGGATCTGAGGTGGCCACGGTTCCCTCCATATACTGAGCAGGGCACCGGTGGCCGTGCCCCTTCCACTATTGTAGGGGTTACAGTGGTCATTAGTCTTAGGTACGTGGGCATGCCTCGTTCCGCCATTTGGATCCGGGCATGTGCTTTAGCAGCATAGGGAGAGCTTTGAGGGTCTGACAGGGGTCACCCTTTATCCTCCCTAGTTTGGGTCCGGTCAGTAGCTCTTTTTACTGTGTATACTCTTGTTGCTCACATACAGCCGTGACACCTGCAGGAGGAGGGGCAGGCTCATAGCTCTCTTCTGTCTGTATCACCCTGCAGGAGGAGGGGCAGGCTCATAGCTCTCCTCTGTCTGTATCACCCTGCAGGAGGAGGGGCAGGCTCATAGCTCTCTTCTGTCTGTATCACCCTGCAGGAGGAGGGGCAGGCTCATAGCTCTCTTCTGTCTGTATCACCCTGCAGGAGGAGGGGCAGGCTCATAGCTCTCTTCTGTCTGTATCACCCTGCAGTAGGAGGGGCAGGCTCATAGCTCCCTTCTGTCTGTATCACCCTGCAGGGGGAGGGGCAGGCTCATAGCTCTCCTGTGTCTGTATCACCCTGCAGGAGGAGGGGCAGGCTCATAGCTCTCTTCTGTCTGTATCACCCTGCAGGAGGAGGGGCAGGCTCATAGCTCTCTTCTGTCTGTATCACCCTGCAGGAGGAGGGGCAGGCTCATAGCTCTCTTCTGTCTGTATCACCCTGCAGTAGGAGGGGCAGGCTCATAGCTCCCTTCTGTCTGTATCACCCTGCAGGGGGAGGGGCAGGCTCATAGCTCTCCTGTGTCTGTATCACCCTGCAGGAGGAGGGGCAGGCTCATAGCTCTCTTCTGTCTGTATCACCCTGCAGGGGGAGGGGCAGGCTCATAGCTCTCCTCTGTCTGTATCACCCTGCAGGAGGAGGGGCAGGCTCATAGCTCTCTTCTGTCTGTATCACCCTGCAGGGGGAGGGGCAGGCTCATAGCTCTCTTCTGTATGTATCACACTGCAGGAGGAGGGGCAGGCTCATAGCTCTCCTCTGTCTGTATCACCCTGCAGGAGGAGGGGCAGGCTCATAGCTCTCTTCTGTATGTATCACCCTGCAGGAGGAGGGGCAGGCTCATAGCTCTCTTCTGTCTGTATCACCCTGCAGGAGGAGGGGCAGGCTCATAGCTCTCCTCTGTCTGTATCACCCTGCAGGAGGAGGGGCAGGCTCATAGCTCTCTTCTGTCTGTATCACCCTGCAGGAGGAGGGGCAGGCTCATAACTCTCTTCTGTCTGTATCACCCTGCAGGAGGAGGGGCAGGCTCATAGCTCTCTTCTGTCTGTATCACCCTGCAGGGGGAGGGGCAGGCTCATAGCTCTCCTCTGTCTGTATCACCCTGCAGGAGGAGGGGCAGGCTCATAGCTCTCTTCTGTCTGTATCACCCTGCAGGAGGAGGGGCAGGCTCAGAGCTCTCTTCTGTCTGTATCACCCTGCAGGAGGAGGGGCAGGCTCATAGCTCCCTTCTGTCTGTATCACCCTGCAGGGGGCAGGCTCATAGAATTAGAATAGGACAGGCGTTAATGTTGTCTCTGTTTTCTTACAGGTCTTGGATGGGCTCTAATATTCTCACCATCGATGGCCACGGTGACCTGCCACTTTTCACGCCGGCGGTCCTTAGCTACAGGATTTGTGCTGACTGGGGTTGGCATCTTCTCGTTTGCCCTGACACCCCTCCTCCAGTACCTCGTAGAGGAGTATTCCTGGCGGGGGGCCATGCTCTTGCTTTCTGGAATGGCCCTCCATTCTGTGCCATGTGGGGCTCTGCTTCCACCCTCCAGTGAGGCTCCTCCGGACACATCCCGCTCCTTTCTCTGGGGCTGGGAACTTCTCTGGAACTGGACTTTCCTACGGTACTGCCTCGCTGTAACTCTGATCAACACCGGTTACTTTGTGCCCTTTGCTCACCTGGTTGCTCATATGCAGATGAAAGGCATTGGAGACCGTCAGGCCGCCTTCCTAATGGCTCTTGTAGGGGTTTCAGATGTTGCTGGCCGCTTGTTTGGTGGTTGGCTGTCTGATCTCAGCCCAAAACGTACATTACATCTGCTGAGCCTGTGGACTGGGCTGAGCGCTATGACGATCGGCCTGCTCCCCCTAGCGGTTAAGGCTGTGGAGATGGGTGCTGCTGCAATTGCATTTGGTTTCTGTGCTGGGGCACTGACTCCTGGGGTATTCTCTGCCCTCCCTTGGGTAGTAGGGGCAGAGAAGGTTCTTCCTGCTCTGGGACTGCTGCAGATGTTGGAGAGCGTGGGAGGACTGCTTGGACCTCCAATTTCAGGTGAGTGACCGGTCTCTTTAGACCTATGAGTTATCAGCACAGATGGAGAACATTGCTTATCTCCAGCCTTATTATGGAGGTCTGAGAGTCAGCAGATAGAGTGCACGAGGGCCATAGGTCATTGAGACAGTGAGGAGCTCGCAGGCTGGAAGAGACAGGGGGGGGGTTAGCGATCAGTGCACCCCTATACACACTGGATATATTCGGCACAATAAAGCCAAGAAATAGCCAATTCAAGTAGTTCAGTAGAAGATCCCATGATGGACCTCACTGTCTAGGGTGGCTGGGTGTAAAATGCCACAAGAGTGCTGAGACACATAAGAAACAGCACCCAGAGGGCCACGCCATGTACAAAGAGGGTGGTCCGATGTTAGAGGTGACCTCAATCTGTATGTCTTGTGAGAGTCCTGGGTCACTCATTAAAAGTCTTGTCCCTGTTTCCAGAGGACCATGATGTACATACCAAAAGCAGACTAAACATAAAGGTTTATTAAGAGGACTATGATACATAAGAGTAAGGCTTCAGGACATGGCACAGGCAGCTAAGGAGTCCACGAGGTCCTCCTGACCAGATCTAAGGTCACCACTCTCCCCAGGCTGCTGCATAATGGAGGTGCTCACTCTTTCTTTCAGGTTGGCTGTGTGATCTGACCGGAGACTTCTCCTTGTCTTTTCTTATCACTGGCTCCTTCCTCCTTCTTGGAGCACTCATCATCCTCACTTTGCCTGGAATCTGCTGCAAGACCAGGAAGTCCAGGCCTATACATCACGTGCCACCAGCCAAACCTAACGGGACTCTAGCCAGTGGCCGTTCTGATTGCTCGGGGGAACAGCCTTTGGACTTAGGCTACAGAACAGAAGCCGATGTGCTGTCTTCTCATCCTTGGCCACCAATGGAAGAAAGAGCAGGACACAACAAGCTCCAAGGAGATCAGAGCAGTCAAGAAAAGCAGGGGTGTCTGCAGGAGGCCACGGCTGCCAGAATGCCACTGTCTGTGGAAAAACTGCTGGAGTATCACAGCTCATCCCCTGTGACGATACTGCAACTTTCCTCCAATGGAGTACTATGACGGCCAAAATAAAAAGTCTATTTATTAGTACAGTGCCTGGCGCTCATGATCCTCCCCCAAGGCCTCCTTTAGAGCGTACTCAGTCTTGGGTCACAGCTTCTCCGGGATAGCTTCTCTGGAGCATCTGAAGCCATCAGAGAGAAATCCCGAAATATATCCTGATAGGTTTCATCCCCTGTATAGTAGAATAAACAGAATGAGAGGATTAAGGAACGTGCAATCAACGTGATGTAGAAGAGTAGAAGAGGGTTGGGGTCATGGAGGAGCAGAATGCAGGAGACAGGACAATGAAAGAGAATGGAGACACGAGCAGCTTAAACATAACAGAACAAGACCAGATCCCTTCCTGCAGGTCTGATATAGCAGTAGGGCAGTATTTGGGAATCTGGTTCTAACAGGAACATATCCCTCCACATGGATAACAGAAGCAGATCCTTCTATACCGGTATAACAGGATCATATCCCTCCACATAGGTAACAGGAGCAGATCATTCTATACCGGTATAACAGGATCATATCCCTCCACATAGGTAACAGGAGCAGATCCTTCTATACCGGTATAACAGGATCATATCCCTCCACATGGATAACAGGAGCAGATCCCCAGATCCTTCTATACCGGTATAACAGGATCATATCCCTCCATACAGATAACAGAAGCAGATCCTTCTATACCGGTATAACAGGATCATATCCCTCCACATGGATAACAGAAGCAGATCCCCAGATCCTTCTATACCGGTATAACAGGATCATATCCCTCCACATGGATAACAGAAGCAGATCCCCAGATCCTTCTATACCGGTATAACAGGAACATATCCCTCCACATGGATAACAGGAGCAGATCCCCAGATCCTTCTATACTGGTATAACAGGAACATATCCCTCCACATAGGTAACAGGAGCAGATCCTTCTATACCGGTATAACAGGATCATATCCCTCCACATGGATAACAGGAGCAGATCCTTCTATACCGGTATAACAGGATCATATCCCTCCACATGGATAACAGGAGCAGATCCCCAGATCCTTCTATACCGGTATAACAGGATCATATCCCTCCACATGGATAACAGAAGCAGATCCCCAGATCCTTCTATACCGGTATAACAGGAACATATCCCTCCACATGGATAACAGGAGCAGATCCTTCTATACCGGTATAACAGGATCATATCCCTCCATACAGATAACAGAAGCAGATCCTTCTATACCGGTATAACAGGAACATATCCCTCCATAATGATAACAGGAGCAGATCCTTATATACACCGGTATAACAGGATCATATTCTTCCATACAGATAACCTCAGCAGATCCTTCTATACCGGTATAACAGGATCATATCCCTCCACATGGATAACAGAAGCAGATCCCCAGATCCTTCTATACCGATATAACAGGAACATATCCCTCCACATAGATAACAAGATCAGATTGCCAGATCCTTCTATACCGATATAACAGGACCATATCCCTCCACATAGGTAATGGAAACAGATCCTCAAATCCTTCTATACTGGTATAACTAGAATATATCCCTCCACACAGATAATGGAAACAGATCCCAAGATTCTTCTATACTGTTATAACAGGAACATATCCCTCCATCTAGATAATGGGAGCAGATCTCCAGATCCTTCTATAAATGGTATAACTGGAACATATCCCTCCACATAGATAACATCAACAGATCCTTATATACTGGTTTAACAGAAACACATCCCTCCACATAGATAAACGGAGAAGATCCCCAAATCCTTCCATACTTATGTATTTACTGTTCACATGAAATCTTTTTTTAATGTAAGACACTTCTTTAGTAATCCACACCTGTTATTACATGTGTTTTTTATAACAAGATTTTCTGGGTAGATATATATCTAGCTCTGTCTTTAGGGATCCTGGGATCTGAACTTGTTATATTTGTATGCTGTTTGGTCCTATTACAGTTGCAAGAAAAAGTATGTGAACCCTTTGGAATTATATGGATTTCTGCACAAATTGGTCATAAAATGTGATCTGATCTCCATCTAAGTCACAACAATAGACAATCACAGTCTGCTTAAACTAATATGGTCACATTTAACTCTTTGTGTGTTGTTTTTATTGAACGCACCATGTAAACATTCACAGTGCAGGTGGAAAAAGTATGTGAACCCTTGGATTTAATAACTGGTTGAACCTCCTTTGGCAGCAATAACTTCCACCAAACGTTTCCTGTAGTTGCAGATCAGACGTGCACAACGGTCAGGAGTAATTCTTCACCATTCCTCTTTACAGAACTGTTTCAGTTCAGCAATATTCTTGGGATGTCTGGTGTGAATCTCTTTCTTGAGGTCATGCCACAGCATCTCCATCGGGTTGAGGTCCGGACGCTGACTGGGCCACTCCAGAAGGCGGATTTTCTTCTGTTTAAGCCATTCTGTTGATTTACTTCTATGCTTTGGGTCGTTGTCCTGTTGCAGCACCCATCTTCTGTTGAGCTTCAGCTGGTGGACAGATGGCCTTAAGTTCTCCTGCAAGATGTCTTGATAAACTTGGGAATTAATTTTTCCTTCGATGATAACAATCCTTCCAGACCCTGACGCAGCAAAGCAGCCCCAAACCATGATGCCCCCACCACCATACTTCACAGTTGGGATGAGGTTTTGAGGTTGGTGTGCTGTGCCTCTTTTTCTCCACACATAGTGTTGTGTGTTTCTTCCAAACAACTCCACTTTGCTTTCATCTGTCCACAGAATATTTTGCCAGTACTGTTGTGGAACATCCAGGTGCTCTTGTGCAATCTGTAAACGTGCAGCAATGGTTTTTTGGACAGCAGTGGCTTCCTCTGTGGTATCCTCCCATGAAATCCATTCTTGTTTAGTGTTTTACGTATCGTAGATTCGCTAACAGGGATGTTAGCATATGCCAGAGACTTTTGTAAGTCTTTAGCTGACACTCTAGGATTCTTCTTCGCCTCATTGAGCAGTCTGCGCTGTGCTCTTGCAGTCATCTTTACAGGACGGCCACTCCTAGGGAGAGTAGCAGCAGTGCTGAACTTTCTCCATTTATAGACAATTTGTCCTCCCGTGGACTGATGGACAGCAAGGCTTTTGGAGATACTTTTATAACCCTTTCCAGCTTTATGCAAGTCAACAATTCTTAATCGTAGGTCTTCTGAGAGCTCTTTTGTGCGAGGCATCATTCACATCAGGCAATGCTTCTTGTGAAAAGCAAACCCAGAACTGGTGTGTGTTTCTTATAGGGCAGGGCAGCTGTAACCAACACCTCCGATCTCATCTCATTGATTGGACTCCAGTTGGCTGACACCTCACTCCAATTAGCTCTTGGAGATGTCATTAGTCTAGGGGTTCACATACTTTTTATTGAACACACCATGTAAACATTCACAGTGCAGGTGGAAAAAGTATGTGAACCCCTAGACTAATGACATCTCCAAGAGCTAATTGGAGTGAGGTGTCAGCCAACTGGAGTCCAATCAATGAGATGAGATCGGAGGTGTTGGTTACAGCTGCCCTGCCCTATAGAAAACACACACCAGTTCTGGGTTTGCTTTTCACAAGAAGCATTGCCTGATGTGAATGATGCCTCACACAAAAGAGCTCTCAGAAGAGCTACGATTAAGAATTGTTGACTTGCATAAAGCTGGAAAGGGTTATAAAAGTATCTCCAAAAGCCTTGCTGTTCATCAGTCCACGGTAAGACAAATAGTCTATAAATGGAGAAAGTTCAGCACTGCTGCTACTCTCCCTAGGAGTGGCCGTCCTGTAAAGATGACTGCAAGAGCACAGCGCAGACTGCTCAATGAGGTGAAGAAGAATCCTAGAGTGTCAGCTAAAGACTTACAGAAGTCTCTGGCATATGCTAACATCCCTGTTAGTGAATCTACGATACGTAAAACACTAAACAAGAATGGATTTCATGGGAGGATACCACAGAGGAAGCCACTGCTGTCCAAAAAACCATTGCTGCACGTTTACAGTTTGCACAAGAGCACCTGGATGTTCCACAGCAGTACTGGCAAAATATTCTGTGGACAGATGAAACCAAAGTTGAGTTGTTTGGAAGAAACACACAACACTATGTGTGGAGAAAAAGAGGCACAGCACACCAACATCAAAACCTCATCCCAACTGTGAAGTATGGTGGTGGGGGCATCATGGTCTGGGGCTGCTTTGCTGCGTCAGGGCATGGACGGATTGCTATCATCGAAGGAAAAATGAATTCCCAAGTTTATCAAGACATTTTGCAGGAGAACTTAAGGCCATCTGTCCACCAGCTGAAGCTCAACAGAAGATGGGTGTTGCAACAGGACAACGACCCAAAGCATAGAAGTAAATCAACAACAGAATGGGTTAAACAGAAGAAAATCCGCCTTCTGGAGTGGCCCAGTCAGAGTCCTGACCTCAACCCGATTGAGATGCTGTGGCATGACCTCAAGAAAGCGATTTACACCCGACATCCCAAGAATATTGCTGAACTGAACCAGTTCTGTAAAGAGGAATGGTGAAGAATTACTCCTGACCGTTGTGCACGTCTGATCTGCAACTACAGGAAACGTTTGGTGGAAGTTATTGCTGCCAAAGGAGGTTCAACCAGTCATTAAATCCAAGGGTTCACATACTTTTTCCACCTGCACTGTGAATGTTTACATGGTCTGTTCAGTAAAAACATGGTAACATTTAACTCTGTGTGTTATTAGTTTAAGCCGACTGTGATTGTCTATTGTTGTGACTGAGATGAAGATCAGATCACATTTTATGACCAATTTGTGCAGAAATCCAGATCATTCCAAAGGGTTCACATACTTTTTCTTGCAACTGTACATCATGAGTGATCTATGACAAGATTGTAAATAGAGAATTAGGAATGTCCAGGCATTTTTCAATTTCCCTAAGAAAAATATCCCGAATTCGGAGGATCTTATGAGTAGACATATACATGAAGCTTTCATGAATATAAAAATACTGGAACGTCTACTCATAACAGAAATGCGGGATTTATGGGAAGTAGCAGCATTAGAAAAATATCTGGACAGTGATACTATACCGAAGGGCTTTAAAATATATAAACCCCTAGCAGGGGATGTTGGAAATATGGAGACCCTAAATGAATGGAATGAACTATTCCATAATTTCTCTAGAACAGCCATATCTTTTATCATTGAAAAAAGAAGAACGGGGCTAATTAATATTAATCAAGAGATAATCCATTTATTTGAAGCACTGAGACCTTATAGAGATCACCCAGAAATGATTAAAATGTCAAAATCCATAAAAATGCGCATTAAAATAAGAGAAAATTATCAAAAAAAAAAAAAAAAATTTGAAAGAGACGCAGCCATAGAAGAAGGCGATAGTACGTACTATAGAAATATATGGCACGATTGATGAAACAGACATGGACAAGACCTCCCCCTAGAGGAAACCTCCGTCTATAACACCACTATAGAGAAGGAGAGTAAAGAGGATGGCATAATACGTGGAATCACCAATACAGAAATAATTATACGGACAAATGTAGAAATAGGACCCACACAGGTTTTCAACAGATATGAGATTTTGAATCAAGTAGATATAGAAGAGGAGGATAGTGTCATGAATTTAGAAGGGACTGATGTGCAAGAAGGCGAAAATAATAATAAAATATAAAAACCTGAAGAGCAACGATATTAATAAAAATCATCAAAAAGCCACCTATAGTGCGATCGTCCAAAGAGGAACCACGAAAAATAAAAAAGATACCCCAAAATCATCTAGAACTGCAAATCAATCAAGGAAAGACAATGAAACTAAAAATATTTATAGAAAAACAGTGAAAAGGGATTTTTATAAGGTAAAAACATCAAGAGAGTTACACAGAGAGGAAGGAGGGGGAGAGGACTATCAAAAATAATGAAAATAATAAAAAGAAACCAGGAATATGAGAGACAGGTTTATGGTATATATCATTTAAGTAAGTACACCTTGAAAAGAGGAGAATTGGAATTGTTACAAAAAGGTCTAAAATTCGCTCCCTCAGCAAAATTTTGTCCCTTTGATGCCTTTATTGGCATAAAAAAATTTCTACGGAACCTAGCTTTAAAAAAAATACTTTTTAAAACAAGCACAGATAAATAGAGATACGTCTGATAATATAAATAAAAATAAAAATCCGAAGATCATATATAAAACACAGAAAAATAAAAGTAGAAATAAAAAACATAAATATGGATAGGGATCACACGGGGAACCAGGTACCTCTAGATGATGGTAATTTTATACAAACAGGCCTGAAGCCGATATCCAAATTTAACCCCCTAAGTGAATATTCGGAAGCAATTAACACTTTCCAAACCCTAGTTATTAGGGATTTAAGGAGAATTAACCCGAAAAAGGGTAAATATATACAAAACCTAACGATGGAAGAGAAGAGGGGTATTAAAACATTATAAATGAACAATGACATAGTTATAAGACCAGCGGACCAGGGGGGAGGGATTGTAATCTTAGATCGGGATGCCTACCACAAGGAATCCCAGAGATTACTTATGGATAAAAAAAAAGCATACTAAAAACTCCCCTTTGACCCAACCTATCAATATAAGAATAAATTAAACAAACTAATCAGAAAAGGGAGTATTGTCAATCAAAGAAGCATCCTTTATTAACAACCACAATCCTAGGATCCCAACTTTTTATTATCTCCCAAAAATTCATAAGTGCAAAACAAATCCTCCGGGGAGACCAATAATATCTGGAACTGAAAGCCTCACCGCCAATCTATCTAAATATGTAGACGTCCTCCTACAGGAACGGGCACGACAAGTTCCAGCATACCTCAAAGATACGAAGCACATGTTACAATTACTTAAGGATATTCAATGGCAGGACGACGATATTATAGGCACTCTAGACGTCACCTCATTATATACGGTCATAGAAAACACCAAAGGAAGAGAGGCCACTGAATATTTTTGGGGGAAAAAAAACAGATGCGAGAAGAACAAATACTCTTCGTAGGGGAATGCATTACTTTTATTTTAACCCACAACTATTTTAAATATGAAAATGAGTTTTATTTACAGACGTGGGGTACCGCGATGGGGACTAGGTTCGTGCCCAGTTTCACTAATTTATATATGGGCAGGTGGGAGGAAGACGCCATATTCTCCCAAGAAACTTTGGGCGCGAGCCTGGTCCTCTGGAAAAGGTTTGACGACAAAAGGGGATGATATTTCTCTGGGAAAAATAAATAATTGAATTAAAAACTATTTTTATCTACATTTCACCCCAAACTGGAGTAGTCACCAAATACATTTTTTAGACCTTACTATTTTTATTGAGGATGGCCAGATACTCACCAAGTCTTATCAGAAACCTACTGATGCAAATAGTTTTATCCCGTTGACTAGTTGTCCTCTGCCGATTTGGCTCACCAATATCCCCTGCAGCCAATGTATTAGGCTGCGGAGGAATTGTAGCCATTTAGAACACTTTGATGAGGAAGCGTATGAACTACACAAAAAATGTATGGAAAAAGGCTATGCAGCCAGCAGACTAAAGTCCATGAAGGAAGATGTGAAGAAGATGGTTAAAACACAAAATCCATTAAAAGAGGATGGAGACAAGGAGGGAAAAGAGACCTTTAGAGTCCCAATAATAACCAAATTTAGCCAAAAGAAAGGGCTATTTAAGAGGATTGTGAGAAAACACTAGGATATCCTTAAACAAGACAAGATGATAGGTGAAAGGATACCCCCACACCCAATCTTCACCTTGAGAAAAGCACAGAATTTGGCCAATCTAGTGGCCCCCATCATAAGATAAATAAAGAAAAGAGAGAGGCTCATAAAAGAGGGTTTTTTCCGTGTAAAATGTGCAATAACTGCAGGGCAACAAAAAATAAAAACAACATTAAAGAAATTAGGGTTGGTCCAGATGTACATAAAATCATTGATAACATTACGTGTAATACAAAAGGGGTAATCTACTATATACAATGTCCCTGCGATACAATATACATAGGCCGTACGAAAAGAGCATTGCAAACCAGAATGGGGGAACATGTTAAAAATATAAAGAAAGAATACAACGGCCACCCCCCCCCCCCCCCCCCCCCCCATCACGTCACCATATGGAACAACACGGAGGCGTTTTTTATGGTTCAATTTTTGCAGGGATTGAAAGAGTGGTAAGAGACCAAAGAGGGGGAGATTTTATTAAGAAAATGTCGCGCAGTGAAAGCAAATGGATTTATAAGTTGAACAGCTTGGCCCCAAAAGGGTTAAATCAAGAAATCTAATTGTTTGCTTTCTATTAAAACATCTACATTTGATGAAGTGTTGGATAATGGAGTAGCACCAGCCTCATGTGGGGGCTATTATGGGAGCGCTAACACCATCGTCCATCCCTGACCAAGAAACACGACTGTTTCGAAACGCGTTGGGTCTTTTTTGTTCCTTGAAGGCAACCGTACTTGGAGAGATGTATGGCTCACTGGCTATTTAGTGTCCTGACCAGCGCGGGGCCCCTATTAACCCTTTTCTTCCTTTATTAAGATAATGTTTGTGAGCCCAGGCAGGGAGCTCACACGGAGCAGCAGCAGCAGCAGAGTGTTATCAGGGTCGTAAAGACATAAGGAGTAGCCTTTAGCAGCGCAGGGGTTACGTTTGCAGGATCGGATCCTGTTATTTCTAAGAGGAGGGATCTGGTCCTGTTATTTCTAAGAGGAGGGATCTGGTCCGGTTATTTCTAAGAGGAGGGATCTGGTCCTGTTATTTCTAAGAGGAGGGATCTGGTCCGGTTATTTCTAAGAGGAGGGATCTGGTCCGGTTATTTCTAAGAGGAGGGATCTGGTCCGGTTATTTCTAAGAGGAGGGATCTGATCCTGTTATTTCTAAGGGGAGGGACCTGGTCCTGTTATTTCTAAGGGAAGGGACCTGGTCCTGTTATTTCTAAGGGAAGGGACCTGGTCCTGTTATTTCTAAGAGGAGGGATCTGATCCTGTTATTTCTAAGAGGAGGGATCTGGCCCTGTTATTTCTAAGAGGAGGGACCTGGTCCTGTTATTTCTAAGAGGAGGGATCTGATCCTGTTGTTATTTCTAAGGGGAGGGACCTGATCCTGTTATTTCTAAGGGGAGGGACCTGGTCCTGTTATTTCTAAGGGGAGGGACCTGGTCCTGTTATTTCTAAGGGGAGGGACCTGGTCCTGTTATATCTAAGGGGAGGGACCTGGTCCTGTTATTTCTAAGGGGAGGGATCTGATCCTGTTATTTCTAAGGGGAGGGACCTGATCCTGTTATTTCTAAGGGGAGGGACCTGGTCCTGCTATTTCTAAGGGGAGGGACCTGGTCCTGCTATTTCTAAGGGGAGGGACCTGGTCCTGTTATTTCTAAGGGGAGGGACCTGGTCCTGTTATTTCTAAGGGGAGGGACCTGGTCCTGTTATTTCTAAGTGGAGGGACCTGGCCCTGTTATTTCTAAGGGGAGGGACCTGGTCCTGCTATTTCTAAGGGGAGGGACCTGGTCCTGTTATTTCTAAGGGGAGGGACCTGGTCCTGTTATTTCTAAGGGGAGGGACCTGGTCCTGTTATTTCTAAGAGGAGGGACCTGATCCTGTTATTTCTAAGTAGAGGGACCTGGTCCTGTTATTTCTAAGGGGAGGGACCTGGTCCTGTTATTTCTAAGAGGAGGGACCTGATCCTGTTATTTCTAAGTAGAGGGACCTGGTCCTGTTATCTCTAAGTAGAGGGACCTGGTCCTGTTATCTCTAAGTAGAGGGATCTGATCATGTGATTTCTAAGTAGAGGGACCTGATCCTGTTATTTCTAAGAGGAGGAATCTGATCCTGTTATTTCTAAGAGGAGGGATCTGATCCTGTTATTTCTAAGAGGAGGGATCTGATCCTGTTATTTCTAAGAGGAGGGATCTGATCCTGTTATTTCTAAGATGAGGGATCTGGTCCTGTTATTAGGGTTAGGAGTTAGTGGAGGGATCTGATCATGTGATTTCTAAGTAGAGGGATCTGATCCTGTTATTTCTAAGAGGATGGATCTGGTCCTGCTATATATCTATAGTCAGATCTGTAGATATGCTCATTATATCTGTATTGAAGAATCTGAGGATCTTCCTATGTATTATCTGTATGGAGGAATCTGGAGATCCCAGTCAGTGGCTCGGTAGATGACAGCTCTCTCACTCCCTCAGAAAATGGCAGATAACACTCTCACCTGATTGTCCAAGTGCAATATCCGCTTCCCTCATCTTGACCAATCGCAGCCTTAGAAAGAGAGTAAATAATTATTAAAATGTAACCAGACATGAGATCTACACACCTTATGAGAGGTTGTCACAGCCCCGCCCCCTGATGATGACATCACTGATATAATGACCTGTGATCAGACATGAGATCACACACCTTATACTACAGGAACATCTATTACTGCTGACAACCTGCCTGTATATCCTGTCTGAGAGGTAGTCACAGCCCCGCCCCCTGCTGATGACATCACTGATATAATGACATGTGATCAGACATGTGATCCACACCTTATACTACAGGAACATCTATTACTGCTGACAACCTGCCTGTATATCCTGTCTGAGAGGTAATCACAGCCCCGCCCCCTGCTGATGACATCACTGATATACAGACATGAGATCAGACATGAGATCATACACCTTATACTACAGGAACATCTATTACTGCTGACAACCTGCCTGTATATCCTGTCTGAGAGGTAGTCACAGCCCCGCCCCCTGCTGATGACATCACTGATATAATGACATGTGATCAGACATGAGATCACACACCTTATACTACAGGAACATCCATTACTGCTGACAACCTGCCTGTATATCCTGTCTGAGATGTAGTCACAGCCCCGCCCCCTGCTGATGACATCACTGATATAATGACATGTGATCAGACATGAGATCACACACCTTATACTACAGGAACATCTATTACTGCTGACAACCTGCCTGTATATCCTGTCTGAGAGGTAATCACAGCCCCGCCCCCTGCTGATGACATCACTGATATACTGACATGTGATCAGACATGAGATCCACACCTTATACTACAGGAACATCTATTACTGCTGACAACCTGCCTGTATATCCTGTCTGAGAGGTAGTCACAGCCCCGCCCCCTGCTGATGACATCACTGATATAATGACATGTGATCAGACATGAGATCATACACCTTATACTACAGGAACATCTATTACTGCTGACAACCTGCCTGTGTATCCTGTCTGAGAGGTAGTCACAGCCCCGCCCCCTGCTGATGACATCACTGATATACTGACATGTGATCAGACATGAGATCACACACCTTATACTACAGGAACATCTATTACTGCTGACAACCTGCCTGTATATCCTGTCTGAGAGGTTGTCACAGCCCCGCCCCCTGCTGATGACATCACTGATATAATGACATGAGATCACACACCTTATACTACAGGAACATCTATTACTGCTGACAACCTGCCTGTATATCCTGTCTGAGAGGTTGTCACAGCCCCGCCCCCTGCTGATGACATCACTGATATAATGACATGTGATCAGACATGAGATCACACACCTTATACTACAGGAACATCTATTACTGCTGACAACCTGCCTGTATATCCTGTCTGAGAGGTAGTCACAGCCCCGCCCCCTGCTGATGACATCACTGATATAATGACATGTGATCAGACATGAGATCACACACCTTATACTACAGGAACATCTATTACTGCTGACAACCTGCCTGTAAATCATGTCTGAGAGGTAGTCACAGCCCCGCCCCCTGCTGATGACATCACTGATATAATGACATGTGATCAGACATGAGATCACACACCTTATACTACAGGAACATCTATTACTGCTGACAACCTGCCTGTATATCCTGTCTGAGAGGTAGTCACAGCCCCGCCCCCTGCTGATGACATCACTGATATAATGACATGTGATCAGACATGAGATCACACACCTTATACTACAGGAACATCTATTACTGCTGACAACCTGCCTGTATATCCTGTCTGAGAGGTAGTCACAGCCCCGCCCCCTGCTGATGACATCACTGATATAATGACATGTGATCAGACATGAGATCACACACCTTATACTACAGGAACATCTATTACTGCTGACAACCTGCCTGTATATCCTGTCTGAGAGGTAGTCACAGCCCCGCCCCCTGCTGATGACATCACTGATATAATGACATGTGATCAGACATGAGATCACACCCCTTATACTACAGGAACATCTATTACTGCTGACAACCTGCCTGTATATCCTGTCTGAGAGGTAGTCACAGCCCCACCCCCTGCTGATGACATCACTGATATAATGACATGTGATCAGACATGAGATCACACACCTTATACTACAGGAACATCTATTACTGCTGACAACCTGCCTGTATATCCTGTCTGAGAGGTAGTCACAGCGCCGCCCCCTGCTGATGACATCACTGATATAATGACATGTGATCAGACATGAGATCACACACCTTATACTACAGGAACATCTATTACTGCTGACAACCTGCCTGTATATCCTGTCTGAGAGGTAGTCACAGCCCCGCCCCCTGCTGATGACATCACTGATATAATGACATGTGATCAGACATGAGATCACACACCTTATACTACAGGAACATCTATTACTGCTGACAACCTGCCTGTATATCCTGTCTGAGAGGTAGTCACAGCCCCGCCCCCTGCTGATGACATCACTGATATAATGACATGTGATCAGACATGAGATCACACACCTTATACTACAGGAACATCTATTACTGCTGACAACCTGCCTGTATATCCTGTCTGAGAGGTAGTCACAGCCCCGCCTCCTGCTGATGACATCACTGATATACTGACATGTGATCAGACATGAGATCACACACCTTATACTACAGGAACATCTATTACTGCTGACAACCTGCCTGTATATCCTGTCTGAGAGGTAGTCACAGCCCCGCCCCCTGCTGATGACATCACTGATATAATGACGTGATCAGACATGAGATCACACACCTTATACTACAGGAACATCTATTACTGCTGACAACCTGCCTGTATATCCTGTCTGAGAGGTAGTCACAGCCCCGCCCCCTGCTGATGACATCACTGATATAATGACATGTGATCAGACATGAGATCACACACCTTATACTATATGAACATCTATTACTGCTGACAACCTGCCTGTATATCATGTCTGAGAGGTAGTCACAGCCCCGCCCCCCTGCTGATGACATCACTGATATACTGACATGTGATCAGACATGAGATCCACACCTTATACTGTAACTACAGGGACATCTATTACTGCTGACAACCTGCCTGTATATCCTGTCTGAGAGGTTGTCACAGCCCCGCCCCCTGCTGATGACATCACTGATATAATGACATGTGATCAGACATGAGATCACACCCCTTATACTACAGGAACATCTATTACTGCTGACAACCTGCCTGTATATCCTGTCTGAGAGGTAGTCACAGCCCCGCCCCCTACTGATGACATCACTGATATAATGACATGTGATCAGACATGAGGTCACACACCATATACTACAGGAACATCTATTACTGCTGACAACCTGCCTGTATATCCTGTCTGAGAGGTAGTCACAGGCCCGCCCCTGCTGATGACATCACTGATATAATGACATGTGATCAGACATGAGATCACACACCTTATACTACAGGAACATCTATTACTGCTGACAACCTGCCTGTATATCCTGTCTGAGAGGTAGTCACAGCCCCGCCCCCTGCTGATGACATCACTGATATAATGACATGTGATCAGACATGAGATCACACTCCTTATACTACAGGAACATCTATTACTGCTGACAACCTGCCTGTATATCATGTCTGAGAGGTAGTCACAGCCCCGCCCCCTGCTGATGACATCACTGATATAATGACATGTGATCAGACATGAGATCACACTCCTTATACTACAGGAACATCTATTACTGCTGACAACCTGCCTGTATATCCTGTCTGAGAGGTTGTCACAGCCCCGCCCCCTGCTGATGACATCACTGATATAATGACATGAGATCAGACATGAGATCACACACCTTATACTACAGGAACATCTATTACTGCTGACAACCTGCCTGTATATCCTGTCTGAGAGGTTGTCACAGCCCCGCCCCCTGCTGATGACATCACTGATATAATGACATGTGATCAGACATGAGATCACACACCTTATACTACAGGAACATCTATTACTGCTGACAACCTGCCTGTATATCCTGTCTGAGAGGTTGTCACAGCCCCGCCCCCTGCTGATGACATCACTGATATAATGACATGTGATCAGACATGAGATCACACTCCTTATACTACAGGAACATCTATTACTGCTGACAACCTGCCTGTATATCCTGTCTGAGAGGTAGTCACAGCCCCGCCCCCTACTGATGACATCACTGATATAATGACATGTGATCAGACATGAGATCACACACCTTATACTACAGGAACATCTATTACTGCTGACAACCTGCCTGTATATCCTGTCTGAGAGGTTGTCACAGCCCCGCCCCCTGCTGATGACATCACTGATATAATGACATGTGATCAGACATGAGATCACACTCCTTATACTACAGGAACATCTATTACTGCTGACAACCTGCCTGTATATCCTGTCTGAGAGGTAGTCACAGCCCCGCCCCCTACTGATGACATCACTGATATAATGACATGTGATCAGACATGAGATCACACACCTTATACTACAGGAACATCTATTACTGCTGACAACCTGCCTGTATATCCTGTCTGAGAGGTAGTCACAGCCCCGCCCCCTGCTGATGACATCACTGATATAATGACATGTGATCAGACATGAGATCACACTCCTTATACTACAGGAACATCTATTACTGCTGACAACCTGCCTGTATATCATGTCTGAGAGGTAGTCACAGCCCCGCCCCCTGCTGATGACATCACTGATATAATGACATGTGATCAGACATGAGATCACACACCTTATACTACAGGAACATCTATTACTGCTGACAACCTGCCTGTATATCCTGTCTGAGAGGTAGTCACAGCCCCGCCCCTGCTGATGACATCACTGATATAATGACATGTGATCAGACATGAGATCACACACCTTATACTACAGGAACATCTATTACTGCTGACAACCTGCCTGTATATCCTGTCTGAGAGGTAGTCACAGCCCCGCCCCTGCTGATGACATCACTGATATAATGACATGTGATCAGACATGAGATCACACACCTTATACTACAGGAACATCTATTACTGCTGACAACCTGCCTGTATATCATGTCTGAGAGGTAGTCACAGCCCCGCCCCCTGCTGATGACATCACTGATATAATGACATGTGATCAGACATGAGATCACACTCCTTATACTACAGGAACATCTATTACTGCTGACAACCTGCCTGTATATCCTGTCTGAGAGGTTGTCACAGCCCCGCCCCCTGCTGATGACATCACTGATATAATGACATGAGATCACACACCTTATACTACAGGAACATCTATTACTGCTGACAACCTGCCTGTATATCCTGTCTGAGAGGTTGTCACAGCCCCGCCCCCTGCTGATGACATCACTGATATAATGACATGTGATCAGACATGAGATCACACTCCTTATACTACAGGAACATCTATTACTGCTGACAACCTGCCTGTATATCCTGTCTGAGAGGTAGTCACAGCCCCGCCCCCTACTGATGACATCACTGATATAATGACATGTGATCAGACATGAGATCACACACCTTATACTACAGGAACATCTATTACTGCTGACAACCTGCCTGTATATCCTGTCCGAGAGGTTGTCACAGCCCCGCCCCCTGCTGATGACATCACTGATATAATGACATGTGATCAGACATGAGATCACACACCTTATACTACAGGAACATCTATTACTGCTGACAACCTGCCTGTAAATCATGTCTGAGAGGTAGTCACAGCCCCGCCCCCTGCTGATGACATCACTGATATAATGACATGAGATCACACACCTTATACTACAGGAACATCTATTACTGCTGACAACCTGCCTGTATATCCTGTCTGAGAGGTTGTCACAGCCCCGCCCCCTGCTGATGACATCACTGATATAATGACATGTGATCAGACATGAGATCACACTCCTTATACTACAGGAACATCTATTACTGCTGACAACCTGCCTGTATATCCTGTCTGAGAGGTAGTCACAGCCCCGCCCCCTACTGATGACATCACTGATATAATGACATGTGATCAGACATGAGATCACACACCTTATACTACAGGAACATCTATTACTGCTGACAACCTGCCTGTATATCCTGTCCGAGAGGTTGTCACAGCCCCGCCCCCTGCTGATGACATCACTGATATAATGACATGTGATCAGACATGAGATCACACACCTTATACTACAGGAACATCTATTACTGCTGACAACCTGCCTGTAAATCATGTCTGAGAGGTAGTCACAGCCCCGCCCCCTGCTGATGACATCACTGATATAATGACATGTGATCAGACATGAGATCACACACCTTATACTACAGGAACATCTATTACTGCTGACAACCTGCCTGTACATCCTGTCTGAGAGGTAGTCACAGCCCCGCCCCCTGCTGATGACATCACTGATATAATGACATGTGATCAGACATGAGATCACACACCTTATACTACAGGAACATCTATTACTGCTGACAACCTGCCTGTATATCATGTCTGAGAGGTAGTCACAGCCCCGCCCCCTGCTGATGACATCACTGATATAATGACATGTGATCAGACATGAGATCACACACCTTATACTACAGGAACATCTATTACTGCTGACAACCTGCCTGTATATCCTGTCTGAGAGGTAGTCACAGCCCCGCCCCCTGCTGATGACATCACTGATATAATGGCATGTGATCAGACATGAGATCACACACCTTATACTACAGGAACATCTATTACTGCTGACAACCTGCCTGTATATCATGTCTGAGAGGTAGTCACAGCCCCGCCCCCTGCTGATGACATCACTGATATAATGACATGTGATCAGACATGAGATCACACACCTTATACTACAGGAACATCTATTACTGCTGACAACCTGCCTGTATATCCTGTCTGAGAGGTAGTCACAGCCCCGCCCCCTGCTGATGACATCACTGATATAATGGCATGTGATCAGACATGAGATCACACACCTTATACTACAGGAACATCTATTACTGCTGACAACCTGCCTGTATATCATGTCTGAGAGGTAGTCACAGCCCCGCCCCTGCTGATGACATCACTGATATAATGACATGTGATCAGACATGAGATCACACACCTTATACTACAGGAACATCTATTACTGCTGACAACCTGCCTGTGTATCCTGTCTGAGAGGTAGTCACAGCCCCGCCCCCTGCTGATGACATCACTGATATACTGACATGTGATCAGACATGAGATCACACACCTTATACTACAGGAACATCTATTACTGCTGACAACCTGCCTGTATTTCCTGTCTGAGAGGTAGTCACAGCCCCGCCCCCTGCTGATGACATCACTGATATAATGACATGTGATCAGACATGAGATCACACACCTTATACTACAGGAACATCTATTACTGCTGACAACCTGCCTGTATGTCCTGTCTGAGAGGTAGTCACAGCCCCGCCCCCTGCTGATGACATCACTGATATAATGACATGTGATCAGACATGAGATCACACACCTTATACTACAGGATCATCTATTACTGCTGACAACCTGCCTGTATATCATGTCTGAGAGGTAGTCACAGCCCCGCCCCTGCTGATGACATCACTGATATTTATTTCGTTTTTCATCCACAATATTTTATAGAGCTGACCCTTTCTGTTACCGTGATTCTCAGGAATCACGGTAAGATAAGATGTTGCCCCTTTGTCCCAGTCTATACTGATATGTGACATATAAACTCACAGCGTCACAATGTCTGCGTTGGCGGCTTCTATGGCAATAGAGAGGACATCTTTTCCATCACTGTCCACAGCATTGATTTCTGCACCCCGCTTCAGGAAGAGACAAGCCAACCTGTGGAATGTGTCAGGAAGGGGTAAGCAGAGAAAGACCAACAAATGACATGGAGCAGATGGAGTACGCCTCACCCTGTATAGCCCTGGAGGGTGGCATGATGAAGGGGACCTCGTCCTTTTCTATCCACTTGATTAACACTTGCCCCATTCTGGAGAAGAAACTCACAGGCAACTAGAGAGTCCTAGAGGTGACAGAAGAAGCATGTGGTGGTGATGAGACAGCTTAGATAGTATACAGTCAAGTGTAGACATGGAGATGCCTTACAGAATGCACGGCTTGTATGAGAGGTGTGCGTCCATCCTCCTCACTGTGCACCCAGTTCACATCTGCACCATGTGCCAAGGCATCAGCCATGGTTGGCAGATGACGATGTTCTGCTGCTCGGTATAAGAGGGCTCCTGGATGGAGGTTCGGCACATCGTGCCCATCACCCATTCCTGGCTTGGAACCTGTGTAGAGGGTTAAAAAATATATATATACACATAGGAGCAGACTCGGCAGAGGGTACTACTACTCTATTCAAAGCATCAAAGGGAAGCCAAAATGTAAAGAGAGACATGGCAATGGAAAGAAGGAAGGACCTGTAGAAGATAGGATAAGAGAATGCCAAATAAATCTGGAGCAGATAGAACAAGAGAAGGATGGAGAGATGAAGAGACAGGGCAAGGCAGAACAAAAGAAAGATCTAGATGAGATAGCACAAGAGAAAGAGATAGTCCTGGTGGAAAAAATACAGAGAGACCAGGAGTGGGTAAAGAGAAAGGCTGAGAGACCAAGAGGGGACAGGGCCAGACAAAGATGGAGAGATCAGGAGGAAATGGGACAATAGAAAGATGATGAGACCTGGAGAAGACAAGTCAAGAGAAAGGCAGAGAGACCAAGAGGAGACAGAACAAGAAAATACAGAGAAACCAGGGGGGAAAAGGTGGGAGAAAGAAAGACTGTGGGTAGACAGTGAAAGAGAAAGACAGAGACCTGGAGGAGACAGGTCAAGAGGAAATCAGAGAGGCCAGGAGGAGACAGGGCAAGAGAAAGACAAAGATCAGGAGGAAATTGGACAAGAGAAAGATGGAGACCTGGAGGAGACAGGTCAAGAGAAAAATCAGAAATGCCTGAAAGGACACAGATCGAGAGAAAGGAGGAAAGACCTGGAGGAGACGGGTCAAGAAATAGGCAGAGAGACCTGGAGAAAACAGGTCAAGAAAAAGGAGAAGAGACCTGGAGGGGACAGGTCAAGAGAAAGGCAGACATACCTGGAGGAGATGGGTCAAGAGAAAGGCAGAGAGACCTGGAGAAAACAGGTCAAGAGAAAGTAGAAGAGACCTGGAGGGGACAGGTCAAGAGAAAGGCAGAGAGACCCAAAAGAGACAGGTCGAGAAAAAAGCAGAGCTACTCAGCGGAGACAGGTCAAGAAAAAAGCTGAGATACTCAGCGGAGACAGGTCAAGAAAAAGGTATATTCACAGAGTACCTTCACCAGTGTAAAATGGAACCTTTACTGATGATCGTTAATCACCCAGATTGTGCCCATAAAAAGGCTGGCGGGAAAAGGAAAGGAAAAATATCTTACCCTCACACACTTGCCCTATCAATCTACAGGCCCTGCCTATCAAAACGGAATGGCCGCCCCGACAGGGGCGATCCCGTGTCAGGAACCTCCTGATAGGCCCTATATGTCCCTGACAAGGGATGGATACCGCCACCCGAGAAGAGACCTATTATGACTACAGTCGAACAGTAATGTCATTGGTCAATACATGTATCAGAAAATAATAAAGTTACAACATAAATGAATAATCTGTTGGGCCTTTTCATAGGTAAATGCATTGATATCCAATTCATTATTGTCAAAATGGATGTTCATTGCCTTTAAGAGCCATGCTCGACTATAGTTGCAATTTTGTATGTCTTGAGTAGGCCAAATTAAGGTCACACAAAGGTTTATACTCTTCAGTGTTATCCTTCTCATGAATGTACCAGTCTGAGAAGAGGCCTCCTTGTTTACTTTAAAATTTATGACGGGCGATAAAGATAAGCTCTATGCAGCTGGTGATAATTACCTATACAATTAGGCATTTATTAATGAAGCAAAATATATGATATGTATGTATTCATTTAATGAGCCTTAGTCCTTACCATAAGACAATCAGTAGGACATATATATATATATATTTGTTTATATTATATTGTTATATGTTACGAAGACAACATGTATCCAGTATATTATATATATTTCTCATTAGAAGAGTGTCTATGAAGATGTGTGTTTTGTAACAATTAATCACATCTTTGGTATGACAGAGGAGGTACTGATATCTCTGTGAGAAAACAAGGGCATTTACGATCCATAAATTAAGTGTGAGAAACATTCAAAAGAGACGCCTAGAGGTCTGTCTCTAATTGCTACAAGTGTCAGAATTAATCCCTATAGCTTTGAATTAAAGCTTCTAAAGGTCAAAATGTATATTCAGACTTACATAAGTTAACCCTTTATACTATGATGCAGATAGCTTATACAGCAGTGCCACCTAGGTACCAGTAGGTGACATTACAACAGTAGCAAAAGTGCATTCTGGGTAAGGTTATGATGTCACATTTTTATCAATGGTCACACCCATCCGACAATGATTGGAAAGATCCAAACTAGGAAGGTGTGTCTAACTGATAAGTTTGGGATCATAAGCCATACACAGGAGGTAGAGAAAAGGAGAAGGAAAGTGAGAAGAAAGGAGAGAGGAGTTGAGTCTCTAGAAGGGTCTATCAAGATGAAAGCCATGGTGAGATGTGCTATGATGGACCACCCAGCTTTCCTAGGAGCAGAAGTGAGATTCCTACTAGGACTTGGTAAGAGACACAGAAAATGATATGTCATTTTATTAAGACTAATTTGATAGTGTGGGTGAAATTATACCATCTAGATTGGCGAATAAATAAATGATTAAATTAATTGATCATCTCCATATTGAGATGTAGTCTTAGGATATTGTGAGGCTTCATTCTACCTGCAGAAGAATCTAGACTCATAATCTAGCAAAGCATTAAATGATTGCTTTTATATATATATATATATATATTGATAGTACATTCTTCGCCAAGCTGTGTGATGGATTCCCATGGGAAAGACGTCAAATCCTTCCCATTTAAGATCCTAGATCCCAGTTATTTGTCTTAATAGTCTTACCAAAGTTATATATGTGAAAATAGTCCAGGATGAGGCGGAAGGATACAGTTGTCTCTTCTAAGTTATATCCTTGGATGGAGGTGCCCATCTTGAAGCCATGTGATGTGTAGTTGGTTAGGGGGGGGCAGAATGTATTTAGCATTCTATAATGATGTCTAGGATTAGACATGCCCGTCCTGATATCATGAGGTTTTCTCTGAACAGAAGTAATGTATATAACTTATGTTCATATTTTGATATCCTAACCTTATAATAGCTTGGTTATAATGTCACAAGTTATTTCCACTCACATGTATTGTTAAGCTTGTAATGCTTTATATTAACGCTATATATATTCATTTGCATGTATCATTGTGTTTATTTACTTATATATGTTTATAATCTTGTAACCAATAAATCTGCATATTTTTATAATATCTGTGTATTATTGTATAATGTAGAACTAATTTTATCATTAACGTCATCTCACGTCAAAAATAACTTATTTATCTGAGGAAATAGTCGGACTCAGATGTGAATTGTATCAATTAGTTTGTCTACAATTCACCAGGTCATGATTTTAAGAATTTATGACAAATTTTATAAATTTTATTTTTTATGATTAATTATTTTTATGACCATAATTAATAATTCTTAATTGAATTATTACCCACCGACAAATCGCACATAATACATATATGCTCCCAAATAAACCAGTGGCGTCCACGTATGATCACCAGTGGAAAAAAGGGGCACATACCATATGTCCCAGGAATGCTAACTTTATGCCGACGTGTTTCTCTGAACCGATCTCTGGGGTCAGTTCATCAGGGGCCACATATAACACAAGAAAACTACACAAAGCAAACAATACAAAGATGGAGGCGATGAGATACGTGCAAATCAGAGGAAACTATTGTGATAATGCCCACATGATAATGGTCAATCTCATGGCCGAAAAGAACAACGATTCCCACAAATTTGGGACCAAACATAATGCATCTGCATCACACACCCAATGTCCACAAAGCGGGCACTAATAAGCCCCTTTTATAGCAGACCGCAGACCAGTTACCTGCTGACGGGGGAGAATATGGCCAGACTTCCCTTAATCCCAACGGCAATGGCCGGAGAGGGGGCGATAATTAGGGCCTTCTGGGGCAGCACAGGAACATCGGTGGTGCAGTGGTGGCCATCTAGATGGAAAGTCCGCTCTCTGTTTATACCTACACGCAGTCAGCGTCGCTCTAAATACCCAAAAATCGGAAGTCACATGACCGGAAATCGACGGTGGAACGCAAATACAGGAAGTGAATCGCAGATTTACTGGTAACATAGGAGGAATGACATAGAATTTATGGTACAGATGGGAAAGCCGCTGCACCCTACTAATACAAGAGGATTGTTTGACTATTGAAAAGTAGTATTTTACCATAAACAAGTGTCACTTCATACCAGCTTATAGGACGGGGGGTGGGGAGGTAAAATAGGGGGAAGGTTACTGTCCCACATCTTATAAGGTATGTATAATAGGTGCAATATTTGATTCTAAGTAGCACCCTACCTCACCCGTGGATAAAAAATAACAATACATGGACTAGTCCAAAAAAGTCATTATTTAAATGAAACATGCAAAATCAATATACTCATTAAGACCCCAAGGGGCGATAGTAATCAGAATAAAATGAAAAGAGATCGCCCATCCGGGAGAGAGGTACCTTGGTGCCTCTCCCAAAGTACTGCACAAATTGGGACAATCAAAGTAAATGGGGGGGGGGGGGGGGCCCAGTAACGTATATGAAACATCACTTTTAATCAATCTAAATTAGAAAACGGCCCCTAACAAAAGACAAACAGACAAAAACACCCACCAAAGGGACCTAGCACTCGGCTCAAGACACTGATCAGAAGCCAAACGCAGGGCCCGAGCCTGAACTGCACAGGGTTCCACTGGTGGGACAAAATGACCATAACGACAACCATAGGTATCCACCATCAGGTGGATATGAAATGAAGACTGGTAAAAGTGGGTAGATCAGCGGTCAGCAACCTTCGGCACTCCAGATGTGTTGAAACTACAACTCCCAGCATGCTCCATTCACTTCTATGGGAGTTCTCAAAATAGCTAAGCAAGTGTGCATGCTGGGAGTCGTAGTTTCACCACAGCTGGAGTGCCGAAGGTAGCTGATTCCTGGGGTAGATCTTACCGGTCCAGTCGGGTATCGTCACGGAAATATGGATGGGATGCCAGTTCAGTAAAGATAGCTCCAAGGTCTAGAAATGTGCTCTACAAAGCACATCTTCATGTGGAGCCGGAAAAAGGGATCGGGTGCTGTCCCTAATATCCCTACTAAGGCGGGCTTCGAGGGATCCAGATCGGATGCTCCAAGGATTCACACGGTAAAGAAACTATGTCCCAATGCGTTTCATCAATTTGAAGAATCAGCCCCACGAATCATCAGGGGACACGGGGCTGAGGCTGTCAAGATAGCGTGAGAAAATGCGTATGGCAAAAACTCTGGGGGTTCTGCAAAATTCCAGGGACGAACGTCTGGCTAGACTTCTGAATGCAGGGACACTGCAAGTGGAAAGGTGAATCCTTGGAGATTTAAGGCGCACCTTGGAGCATCTGATCTGGGTCCCTCGAAGACCGCCTTATGTTAAGGGAATTTGGGCGTTCTAGGGCCTTTAGATCAGGGTGAGGTCTCGGACGCGGCGATGACTCCATATTAGGAGGTCATCAGAGAATACCAGTTCAAGTAGGGCACATTAGGGACAGCACCCGATCCTTTTTCCCGGCTCCACATGAAGATGTGCTTTGTGATTTCTAGACCTTGGAGCAATCTTTACGGAACTGGCATCCCATCCATATCTCCGTGACGATACCCGACTGGACTGGTAAGATCTACCCATTTTTACCAGTCTTCATTTCATATCCACCTGATGGTGGATACCTATGGTTGTCGTTATGGTCATTTTGTCCCACCAGTGGAACCTCTGTGCAGTTCCGGCTCGGGCCCTGCGTTTGGCCTCTGATCAGTGCCTTGAGCCGAGTGCTAGGGACCTTTGGTGGGTGTTTTTGTCTGTTTGTCTTTTGTAAGGGGCCGTTTTCTAATTTAGATTGATATAAAGTGATGTTTTATATACGTTAATGTGATAGTATTCAGCCTATATGTCCATCTGGCTTCTTTCCGTTTCAAAATGGTGTCAAGACCTCCACCTCTAATGCCTGTCCTGATCGTCTGTACCACACAAGGCGTCAGGTCTCATGTCTGGAGATAGGTTTATCACATCCCCCACATGTTCCAAAATCCGCCTCTTAAATGTGCTGCATGTTTTGCCTCCGTACATGAAATGGCATGAGCATTTACAGAGAGGTCACACCCTCGGTGTTACAGTTAGCAAATGAGCGGGTGTGGTATACCCTGGGTCCACCAGAATCGGAGAATTGAGACCCTCCATCGATGAACTGACAAGCTTTACAATGGCCGCAGTGAAAGGTACCAGTCTGTCTATTGGTCAGACATGTCTCTATTGTGTGAGTCTCAAAGTGGCTGTGAACCAAGGTGTCTCTTGAGTTGTGCCTACGTCTATACGTCATTGCTGGAAAATCTGGGATGACTCCTGAGATGTCTGGATCAGTTTTCAGAAGTGACCAATATTTACCAAGTCTACTTCACTGCGTGTAGGTATAAACAGAGAGCGGACTTTCCATCTAGATGGCCACCACTGCACCACCGATGTTCCTGTGCTGCCCCAGAAGGCCCTAATTATCGCCCCCTCTCCGGCCATTGCCGTTGGGATTAAGGGAAGTCTGGCCATATTCTCCCCCGTCAGCAGGAAACTGGTCTGCGGTCTGCTATAAAAGGGGCTTATTAGTGCCCGCTTTGTGGACATTGGGTGTGTGATGCAGATGCATTATGTTTGGTCCCAAATTTGTGGGAATCGTTGTTCTTTTCGGCCATGAGATTGACCATTATCATGTGGGCATTATCACAATAGTTTCCTCTGATTTGCACGTATCTCATCGCCTCCATCTTTGTATTGTTTGCTTTGTGTAGTTTTCTTGTGTTATATGTGGCCCCTGATGAACTGACCCCAGAGATCGGTTCAGAGAAACACGTCGGCACAAAGTTAGCATTCCTGGGACATATGGTATGTGCCCCTTTTTTCCACTGGTGATCATACGTGGACGCCACTGGTTTATTTGGGAGCATATATGTATTATGTGCGATTATTCATTTATGTTGCAACTTTATTATTTTCTGATACATGTATTGACCAATGACATTACTGTTCGACTGTAGTCATAATAGGTCTCTTCTCGGGTGGCGGTATCCATCCCTTGTCAGGGGCATATAGGGCCTATCAGGAGGTTCCTGACACGGGATCCAAGATATAACGTATGCAGAAGGAATGGAGAGGCACGCCATGACCTGCTCCTTGTTTATAGCAGGTTGATCCCGCTAGTGTAGGACCCAGCAGCATGCTGAAGGTAGGGCTTGGTTGTTGCTGTGACCCATGTCTCCGCCACCTCCTCCATATCTTAGAGAAAACTGGAGAAGGAGGACAGAATGTGGAAGCGGGCACTGGCCATCACAGATGGTCAGCTTCGAGGAAGATATTTGCTTCTGCTGGGGCGGTATATTGTGCTGCACTGTGGTATCTGGTTCTGCTGAGGCGGTATATTGTGCTGCACTGTGGTATCTGCTTCTGCTGGGGCGGTATATTGTGCTGCACTGTGGTATCTGGTTCTGCTGGGGCGGTATATTGTGCTGCACTGTGGTATCTGGTTCTGCTGGGGCGGTATATTGTGCTGCACTGTGGTATCTGGTTCTGCTGGGGCGGTATATTGTGCTGCACTGTGGTATCTGGTTCTGCTGGGGCGGTATATTGTGCTGCACTGTGGTATCTGGTTCTGCTGGGGCGGTATATTGTGCTGCACTGTGGTGTCTGGTTCTGCTGGGGCGGTATATTGTGCTGCACTGTGGTGTCTGGTTCTGCTGGGGCGGTATATTGTGCTGCACTGTGGTGTCTGGTTCTGCTGGGGCGGTATATTGTGCTGCACTGTGGTGTCTGGTTCTGCTGGGGCGGTATATTGTGCTGCACTGTGGTGTCTGGTTCTGCTGGGGCGGTATATTGTGCTGCACTGTGGTGTCTGGTTCTGCTGGGGCGGTATATTGTGCTGCACTGTGGTGTCTGGTTCTGCTGGGGCGGTATATTGTGCTGCACTGTGGTGTCTGGTTCTGCTGGGGCGGTATATTGTGCTGCACTGTGGTGTCTGGTTCTGCTGGGGCGGTATATTGTGCTGCACTGTGGTGTCTGGTTCTGCTGGGGCGGTATATTGTGCTGCACTGTGGTGTCTGGTTCTGCTGGGGCGGTATATTGTGCTGCACTGTGGTGTCTGGTTCTGCTGGGGCGGTATATTGTGCTGCACTGTGGTGTCTGGTTCTGCTGGGGCGGTATATTGTGCTGCACTGTGGTGTCTGGTTCTGCTGGGGCGGTATATTGTGCTGCACTGTGGTGTCTGGTTCTGCTGGGGCGGTATATTGTGCTGCACTGTGGTGTCTGGTTCTGCTGGGGCGGTATATTGTGCTGCACTGTGGTGTCTGGTTCTGCTGGGGCGGTATATTGTGCTGCACTGTGGTGTCTGGTTCTGCTGGGGCGGTATATTGTGCTGCACTGTGGTGTCTGGTTCTGCTGGGGCGGTATATTGTGCTGCACTGTGGTATCTGGTTCTGCTGGGGCGGTATATTGTGCTGCACTGTGGTGTCTGGTTCTGCTGGGGCGGTATATTGTGCTGCACTGTGGTGTCTGGTTCTGCTGGGGCGGTATATTGTGCTGCACTGTGGTGTCTGGTTCTGCTGGGGCGGTATATTGTGCTGCACTGTGGTGTCTGGTTCTGCTGGGGCGGTATATTGTGCTGCACTGTGGTGTCTGGTTCTGCTGGGGCGGTATATTGTGCTGCACTGTGGTGTCTGGTTCTGCTGGGGCGGTATATTGTGCTGCACTGTGGTGTCTGGTTCTGCTGGGGCGGTATATTGTGCTGCACTGTGGTGTCTGGTTCTGCTGGGGCGGTATATTGTGCTGCACTGTGGTGTCTGGTTCTGCTGGGGCGGTATATTGTGCTGCACTGTGGTGTCTGGTTCTGCTGGGGCGGTATATTGTGCTGCACTGTGGTGTCTGGTTCTGCTGGGGCGGTATATTGTGCTGCACTGTGGTGTCTGGTTCTGCTGGGGCGGTATATTGTGCTGCACTGTGGTGTCTGGTTCTGCTGGGGCGGTATATTGTGCTGCACTGTGGTGTCTGGTTCTGCTGGGGCGGTATATTGTGCTGCACTGTGGTGTCTGGTTCTGCTGGGGCGGTATATTGTGCTGCACTGTGGTGTCTGGTTCTGCTGGGGCGGTATATTGTGCTGCACTGTGGTATCTGGTTCTGCTGGGGCGGTATATTGTGCTGCACTGTGGTGTCTGGTTCTGCTGGGGCGGTATATTGTGCTGCACTGTGGTGTCTGGTTCTGCTGGGGCGGTATATTGTGCTGCACTGTGGTGTCTGGTTCTGCTGGGGCGGTATATTGTGCTGCACTGTGGTGTCTGGTTCTGCTGGGGCGGTATATTGTGCTGCACTGTGGTGTCTGGTTCTGCTGGGGCGGTATATTGTGCTGCACTGTGGTGTCTGGTTCTGCTGGGGCGGTATATTGTGCTGCACTGTGGTGTCTGGTTCTGCTGGGGCGGTATATTGTGCTGCACTGTGGTGTCTGGTTCTGCTGGGGCGGTATATTGTGCTGCACTGTGGTATCTGGTTCTGCTGGGGCGGTATATTGTGCTGCACTGTGGTGTCTGGTTCTGCTGGGGCGGTATATTGTGCTGCACTGTGGTGTCTGGTTCTGCTGGGGCGGTATATTGTGCTGCACTGTGGTGTCTGGTTCTGCTGGGGCGGTGTATTGTGCTGCACTGTGGTGTCTGGTTCTGCTGTGGCGGTATATTGTGCTGCACTGTGGTGTCTGGTTCTGCTGGGGCGGTATATTGTGCTGCACTGTGGTGTCTGGTTCTGCTGGGGCGGTATATTGTGCTGCACTGTGGTGTCTGGTTCTGCTGGGGCGGTATATTGTGCTGCACTGTGGTGTCTGGTTCTGCTGGGGCGGTATATTGTGCTGCACTGTGGTGTCTGGTTCTGCTGGGGCGGTATATTGTGCTGCACTGTGGTGTCTGGTTCTGCTGGGGCGGTATATTGTGCTGCACTGTGGTGTCTGGTTCTGCTGGGGCGGTATATTGTGCTGCACTGTGGTGTCTGGTTCTGCTGGGGCGGTATATTGTGCTGCACTGTGGTGTCTGGTTCTGCTGGGGCGGTATATTGTGCTGCACTGTGGTGTCTGGTTCTGCTGGGGCGGTATATTGTGCTGCACTGTGGTGTCTGGTTCTGCTGGGGCGGTATATTGTGCTGCACTGTGGTGTCTGGTTCTGCTGGGGCGGTATATTGTGCTGCACTGTGGTGTCTGGTTCTGCTGGGGCGGTATATTGTGCTGCACTGTGGTGTCTGGTTCTGCTGGGGCGGTATATTGTGCTGCACTGTGGTGTCTGGTTCTGCTGGGGCGGTATATTGTGCTGCACTGTGGTGTCTGGTTCTGCTGGGGCGGTATATTGTGCTGCACTGTGGTGTCTGGTTCTGCTGGGGCGGTATATTGTGCTGCACTGTGGTGTCTGGTTCTGCTGGGGCGGTATATTGTGCTGCACTGTGGTGTCTGGTTCTGCTGGGGCGGTATATTGTGCTGCACTGTGGTGTCTGGTTCTGCTGGGGCGGTATATTGTGCTGCACTGTGGTGTCTGGTTCTGCTGGGGCGGTATATTGTGCTGCACTGTGGTGTCTGGTTCTGCTGGGGCGGTATATTGTGCTGCACTGTGGTGTCTGGTTCTGCTGGGGCGGTATATTGTGCTGCACTGTGGTGTCTGGTTCTGCTGGGGCGGTATATTGTGCTGCACTGTGGTGTCTGGTTCTGCTGGGGCGGTATATTGTGCTGCACTGTGGTGTCTGGTTCTGCTGGGGCGGTATATTGTGCTGCACTGTGGTGTCTGGTTCTGCTGGGGCGGTATATTGTGCTGCACTGTGGTGTCTGGTTCTGCTGGGGCGGTATATTGTGCTGCACTGTGGTGTCTGGTTCTGCTGGGGCGGTATATTGTGCTGCACTGTGGTGTCTGGTTCTGCTGGGGCGGTATATTGTGCTGCACTGTGGTGTCTGGTTCTGCTGGGGCGGTATATTGTGCTGCACTGTGGTGTCTGGTTCTGCTGGGGCGGTATATTGTGCTGCACTGTGGTGTCTGGTTCTGCTGGGGCGGTATATTGTGCTGCACTGTGGTATCTGGTTCTGCTGGGGCGGTATATTGTGCTGCACTGTGGTGTCTGGTTCTGCTGGGGCGGTATATTGTGCTGCACTGTGGTGTCTGGTTCTGCTGGGGCGGTATATTGTGCTGCACTGTGGTGTCTGGTTCTGCTGGGGCGGTATATTGTGCTGCACTGTGGTGTCTGGTTCTGCTGGGGCGGTATATTGTGCTGCACTGTGGTGTCTGGTTCTGCTGGGGCGGTATATTGTGCTGCACTGTGGTGTCTGGTTCTGCTGGGGCGGTATATTGTGCTGCACTGTGGTGTCTGGTTCTGCTGGGGCGGTATATTGTGCTGCACTGTGGTGTCTGGTTCTGCTGGGGCGGTATATTGTGCTGCACTGTGGTGTCTGGTTCTGCTGGGGCGGTATATTGTGCTGCACTGTGGTGTCTGGTTCTGCTGGGGCGGTATATTGTGCTGCACTGTGGTGTCTGGTTCTGCTGGGGCGGTATATTGTGCTGCACTGTGGTGTCTGGTTCTGCTGGGGCGGTATATTGTGCTGCACTGTGGTATCTGGTTCTGCTGGGGCGGTATATTGTGCTGCACTGTGGTGTCTGGTTCTGCTGGGGCGGTATATTGTGCTGCACTGTGGTGTCTGGTTCTGCTGGGGCGGTATATTGTGCTGCACTGTGGTGTCTGGTTCTGCTGGGGCGGTATATTGTGCTGCACTGTGGTGTCTGGTTCTGCTGGGGCGGTATATTGTGCTGCACTGTGGTGTCTGGTTCTGCTGGGGCGGTATATTGTGCTGCACTGTGGTGTCTGGTTCTGCTGGGGCGGTATATTGTGCTGCACTGTGGTGTCTGGTTCTGCTGGGGCGGTATATTGTGCTGCACTGTGGTGTCTGGTTCTGCTGGGGCGGTATATTGTGCTGCACTGTGGTATCTGGTTCTGCTGGGGCGGTATATTGTGCTGCACTGTGGTATCTGGTTCTGCTGGGGCGGTATATTGTGCTGCACTGTGGTATCTGGTTCTGCTGGGGCGGTATATTGTGCTGCACTGTGGTATCTGGTTCTGCTGGGGCGGTATATTGTGCTGCACTGTGGTATCTGGTTCTGCTGGGGCGGTATATTGTGCTGCACTGTGGTATCTGGTTCTGCTGGGGCGGTATATTGTGCTGCACTGTGGTATCTGGTTCTGCTGGGGCGGTATATTGTGCTGCACTGTGGTATCTGGTTCTGCTGGGGCGGTATATTGTGCTGCACTGTGGTATCTGGTTCTGCTGGGGCGGTATATTGTGCTGCACTGTGGTATCTGGTTCTGCTGGGGCGGTATATTGTGCTGCACTGTGGTATCTGGTTCTGCTGGGGCGGTATATTGTGCTGCACTGTGGTATCTGGTTCTGCTGGGGCGGTATATTGTGCTGCACTGTGGTATCTGGTTCTGCTGGGGCGGTATATTGTGCTGCACTGTGGTATCTGGTTCTGCTGGGGCGGTATATTGTGCTGCACTGTGGTATCTGGTTCTGCTGGGGCGGTATATTGTGCTGCACTGTGGTATCTGGTTCTGCTGGGGCGGTATATTGTGCTGCACTGTGGTATCTGGTTCTGCTGGGGCGGTATATTGTGCTGCACTGTGGTATCTGGTTCTGCTGGGGCGGTATATTGTGCTGCACTGTGGTATCTGGTTCTGCTGGGGCGGTATATTGTGCTGCACTGTGGTATCTGGTTCTGCTGGGGCGGTATATTGTGCTGCACTGTGGTATCTGGTTCTGCTGGGGCGGTATATTGTGCTGCACTGTGGTATCTGGTTCTGCTGGGGCGGTATATTGTGCTGCACTGTGGTATCTGGTTCTGCTGGGGCGGTATATTGTGCTGCACTGTGGTATCTGGTTCTGCTGGGGCGGTATATTGTGCTGCACTGTGGTATCTGGTTCTGCTGGGGCGGTATATTGTGCTGCACTGTGGTATCTGGTTCTGCTGGGGCGGTATATTGTGCTGCACTGTGGTATCTGGTTCTGCTGGGGCGGTATATTGTGCTGCACTGTGGTATCTGGTTCTGCTGGGGCGGTATATTGTGCTGCACTGTGGTATCTGGTTCTGCTGGGGCGGTATATTGTGCTGCACTGTGGTATCTGGTTCTGCTGGGGCGGTATATTGTGCTGCACTGTGGTATCTGGTTCTGCTGGGGCGGTATATTGTGCTGCACTGTGGTATCTGGTTCTGCTGGGGCGGTATATTGTGCTGCACTGTGGTATCTGGTTCTGCTGGGGCGGTATATTGTGCTGCACTGTGGTATCTGGTTCTGCTGGGGCGGTATATTGTGCTGCACTGTGGTATCTGGTTCTGCTGGGGCGGTATATTGTGCTGCACTGTGGTATCTGGTTCTGCTGGGGCGGTATATTGTGCTGCACTGTGGTATCTGGTTCTGCTGGGGCGGTATATTGTGCTGCACTGTGGTATCTGGTTCTGCTGGGGCGGTATATTGTGCTGCACTGTGGTATCTGGTTCTGCTGGGGCGGTATATTGTGCTGCACTGTGGTATCTGGTTCTGCTGGGGCGGTATATTGTGCTGCACTGTGGTATCTGGTTCTGCTGGGGCGGTATATTGTGCTGCACTGTGGTATCTGGTTCTGCTGGGGCGGTATATTGTGCTGCACTGTGGTATCTGGTTCTGCTGGGGCGGTATATTGTGCTGCACTGTGGTATCTGGTTCTGCTGGGGCGGTATATTGTGCTGCACTGTGGTATCTGGTTCTGCTGGGGCGGTATATTGTGCTGCACTGTGGTATCTGGTTCTGCTGGGGCGGTATATTGTGCTGCACTGTGGTATCTGGTTCTGCTGGGGCGGTATATTGTGCTGCACTGTGGTATCTGGTTCTGCTGGGGCGGTATATTGTGCTGCACTGTGGTATCTGGTTCTGCTGGGGCGGTATATTGTGCTGCACTGTGGTATCTGGTTCTGCTGGGGCGGTATATTGTGCTGCACTGTGGTATCTGGTTCTGCTGGGGCGGTATATTGTGCTGCACTGTGGTATCTGGTTCTGCTGGGGCGGTATATTGTGCTGCACTGTGGTATCTGGTTCTGCTGGGGCGGTATATTGTGCTGCACTGTGGTATCTGGTTCTGCTGGGGCGGTATATTGTGCTGCACTGTGGTATCTGGTTCTGCTGGGGCGGTATATTGTGCTGCACTGTGGTATCTGGTTCTGCTGGGGCGGTATATTGTGCTGCACTGTGGTATCTGGTTCTGCTGGGGCGGTATATTGTGCTGCACTGTGGTATCTGGTTCTGCTGGGGCGGTATATTGTGCTGCACTGTGGTATCTGGTTCTGCTGGGGCGGTATATTGTGCTGCACTGTGGTATCTGGTTCTGCTGGGGCGGTATATTGTGCTGCACTGTGGTATCTGGTTCTGCTGGGGCGGTATATTGTGCTGCACTGTGGTATCTGGTTCTGCTGGGGCGGTATATTGTGCTGCACTGTGGTATCTGGTTCTGCTGGGGCGGTATATTGTGCTGCACTGTGGTATCTGGTTCTGCTGGGGCGGTATATTGTGCTGCACTGTGGTATCTGGTTTTGCTGGGGCGGTATATTGTGCTGCACTGTGGTATCTGGTTCTGCTGGGGCGGTATATTGTGCTGCACTGTGGTATCTGGTTCTGCTGGGGCGGTATATTGTGCTGCACTGTGGTATCTGGTTCTGCTGGGGCGGTATATTGTGCTGCACTGTGGTATCTGGTTCTGCTGGGGCGGTATATTGTGCTGCACTGTGGTATCTGGTTCTGCTGGGGCGGTATATTGTGCTGCACTGTGGTATCTGGTTCTGCTGGGGCGGTATATTGTGCTGCACTGTGGTATCTGGTTCTGCTGGGGCGGTATATTGTGCTGCACTGTGGTATCTGGTTCTGCTGGGGCGGTATATTGTGCTGCACTGTGGTATCTGGTTCTGCTGGGGCGGTATATTGTGCTGCACTGTGGTATCTGGTTCTGCTGGGGCAGTATATTGTGCTGCACTGTGGTATTTGGTTCTGCTGGGGCGGTATATTGTGCTGCACTGTGGTATCTGGTTCTGCTGGGGCGGTATATTGTGCTGCACTGTGGTATCTGGTTCTGCTGGGGCGGTATATTGTGCTGCACTGTGGTATCTGGTTCTGCTGGGGCAGTATATTGTGCTGCACTGTGGTATCTGGTTCTGCTGGGGCGGTATATTGTGCTGCACTGTGGTATCTGGTTCTGCTGGGGCGGTATATTGTGCTGCACTGTGGTATCTGGTTCTGCTGGGGCGGTATATTGTGCTGCACTGTGGTATCTGGTTCTGCTGGGGCGGTATATTGTGCTGCACTGTGGTATCTGGTTCTGCTGGGGCGGTATATTGTGCTGCACTGTGGTATCTGGTTCTGCTGGGGCGGTATATTGTGCTGCACTGTGGTATCTGGTTCTGCTGGGGCGGTATATTGTGCTGCACTGTGGTATCTGGTTCTGCTGGGGCGGTATATTGTGCTGCACTGTGGTATCTGGTTCTGCTGGGGCGGTATATTGTGCTGCACTGTGGTATCTGGTTCTGCTGGGGCAGTATATTGTGCTGCACTGTGGTATCTGGTTCTGCTGGGGCAGTATATTGTGCTGCACTGTGGTATCTGGTTCTGCTGGGGCAGTATATTGTGCTGCACTGTGGTATCTGGTTCTGCTGGGGCAGTATATTGTGATACACTGTGGTATCTGGTTCTGCTGGGGCGGTATATTGTGCTGCACTGTGGTATCTGGTTCTGCTGGGGCAGTATATTGTGCTGCACTGTGGTATCTGGTTCTGCTGGGGCAGTATATTGTGCTGCACTGTGGTATCTGGTTCTGCTGGGGCAGTATATTGTGCTGCACTGTGGTATCTGGTTCTGCTGGGGCAGTATATTGTGCTGCACTGTGGTATCTGGTTCTGCTGGGGCGGTATATTGTGCTGCACTGTGGTATCTGGTTCTGCTGGGGCAGTATATTGTGCTGCACTGTGGTATCTGGTTCTGCTGGGGCGGTATATTGTGCTGCACTGTGGTATCTGGTTCTGCTGGGGCGGTATATTGTGCTGCACTGTGGTATCTGGTACTGCTGGGGCGGTATATTGTGCTGCACTGTGGTATCTGGTTCTGCTGGGGCGGTATATTGTGCTGCACTGTGGTATCTGGTACTGCTGGGGCGGTATATTGTGCTGCACTGTGGTATCTGGTTCTGCTGGGGCAGTACATTGTGCTGCACTGTGGTATCTGGTTCTGCTGGGGCGGTATATTGTGCTGCACTGTGGTATCTGGTTCTGCTGGGGCAGTATATTGTGCTGCACTGTGGTGTCTGGTTCTGCTGGGGCAGTATATTGTGCTGCACTGTGGTGTCTGGTTCTGCTGGGGCAGTATATTGTGCTGCACTGTGGTACCTGGTTCTGCTGGGGCAGTATATTGTGCTGCACTGTGGTACCTGGTTCTGCTGGGGCGGTATATTGTGCTGCACTGTGGTATCTGGTTCTGCTGGGGCGGTATATTGTGCTGCACTGTGGTATCTGGTTCTGCTGGGGCGGTATATTGTGCTGCACTGTGGTATCTGGTTCTGCTGGGGCAGTATATTGTGCTGCACTGTGGTATCTGGTTCTGCTGGGGCGGTATATTGTGCTGCACTGTGGTATCTGGTTCTGCTGGGGCGGTATATTGTGCTGCACTGTGGTATCTGGTTCTGCTGGGGCGGTATATTGTGCTGTACTGTGGTATCTGGTTCTGCTGGGGCGGTATATTGTGCTGCACTGTGGTATCTGGTTCTGCTGGGGCGGTATATTGTGCTGCACTGTGGTATCTGGTTCTGCTGGGGCGGTATATTGTGCTGCACTGTGGTGTCTGGTTCTGCTGGGGCAGTATATTGTGCTGCACTGTGGTATCTGGTTCTGCTGGGGCGGTATATTGTGCTGCACTGTGGTATCTGGTTCTGCTGGGGCGGTATATTGTGCTGCACTGTGGTATCTGGTTCTGCTGGGGCAGTATATTGTGCTGCACTGTAGTATCTGGTTCTGCTGGGGCGGTATATTGTGCTGCACTGTGGTATCTGGTTCTGCTGGGGCAGTATATTGTGCTGCACTGTGGTATCTGGTTCTGCTGGGGCAGTATATTGTGCTGCTCTGTGGTATCTGGTTCTGCTGGGGCGGTATATTGTGCTGCACTGTGGTATCTGGTTCTGCTGGGGCAGTATATTGTGCTGCACTGTGGTATCTGGTTCTGCTGGGGCAGTATATTGTGCTGCACTGTGGTATCTGGTTCTGCTGGGGCAGTATATTGTGCTGCTCTGTGGTATCTGCTATGCTGTAGCAGTATATTGTGCTGCTCTGTGGTATCTGCTATGCTGTATTGCTATCCACCCCAGTGTTAGCCATGTAAATTGGGTCCTATCTACAACAAGGATCCACTTTTTGACAGTTGACCATCATGGTCTTGGTCCCTTGATCTTCCGAAGTGCTTACATTCTTGGGAAAATGAATAATTTATAATATGCAAATGAGTCCACTTACAGGAAAACCCCTGTAGAGGGTCTCAGCAAATACCCAGATCACTCAAATTCATCTGACATCATGGAACCGGGGATTCATAAGGAATTACGAATTCCCCGTCCATCACAGGCATATATATCTGCGACCGTGGGGCCAAGACGGACATGCCCCTGGTCGTAGTTTGGGGGTTGGGTGTCGGGAAGGGGAGCTACAGAGATCTCCCTGCAGGAACCTAATAATGGCACCATGTTTGGTCTCCACCTGTAGCCAGAACCCAGGCGGACCCGTTGGTTCCAGAACCATTTCCCTGTGATCTTCTGGTCTGGAGCTATAGGCCATAATAGATGTTGTGGGTTTTTGGCGACCAGGGAGGGGAGTGGCCGACTACAGGTGAAAAGGCCTATGCAGGCCAGGGTTGTGTGGCGTGTGGAGTTACACTGGAGGCCACGTGGACCACGTCTCTCACTCCCCTGCCTCCCTGTGCCCGCGTGGACAGGAAGCGTCTGTGTAAACTGTACCAAGCTGACCTCACGTGCTCCCAGGGAGGGCGTAATGTCACGTCTTGACATGTGACTAAATTGCATCTCGTGAGCTCGACGTAGTTGACGTCAGACGGGGCCGCGAGGTGCGGTATTCGTCACAGAATGCCTCTAAAGGCATTCCGTTATAGAAATGCGTTATGGTCCGTGGTAACGGTGAGTCCCTCCAGCAGGGAACCTTGCTCATAGGGGAAGAGCAGCAGTGTAGCGCCCCTGGTGTGCGATCGAGTCCAGGCAGTCACAATGCAGCCTTTGTGGTGGACACAACTGAGACGTTAAAGGGGCAGCAGATGCAGTTGGGCTCGGAGGACAGTATAAAGTTAAGGCCAGGGGCAGGTTATCCAAAATGATATCAGAGCTTACAGAGGGGGTGAGCGGCGGCGTTGTTCATACTCTGCCCCCCGCCTCAGGGTCTGCTCTGTATCACTCCACAGCCGGCTCTCCATCTCCCTGATGTGCTAATATCAACATCCCCCATATTCTGGAACTCTCCACCCCAACATATCAGACTCTCACCTACAGTGGAGACCATCAGGAGGTACCTGAAAACCCACCTCTTCAGACAAGCCGACAACCAGTGACCCCGCTGCCTCTATACCGCCATGACCAGCTTCACCCGCACCTACTGTGTCCATCTCCCATACCATGTAGATTGTAAGCCTCGCGGGCAGGGCCCTCTCTCCTTCTGTACCAGTCTGTAACCCGTCTTGTTCCTGCTTAGTGCAATTGTCTGTATTATGTATGTGCACCGCTTATCATATGTACAGCGCTATGGGATGAATGGCGCTATAATAATAAATAATAATAATAGGGAACACATGACAGCTGCAGCCAATCACTGGCCACAGCAAGGACCTGCGCCCCTTGAGACACGACAAATGGTCATGTGACCATTAATAGTCAATAGAGAGCTGCAGCCACCTTGTTGGGGTATTTATTGTGGATTATGTGGGGCCCAGGTGAAAGACCTTCAGCGCGTCCAGTTAGTGACAGCAGAGCGCCAGTGTGTGTTCTGACACTTGGTATTCTGCTGTCACTCATAATGTGGAGGGGGCAGCAGCCAAGATGGTATGGAGTAAAAAAAATCCCCAAAAAGCAGAGAAACGAAAAAATTAGTCCAGTGGTGGTGATGGAACATCAGGATGATGCAGAGGCAGCTGCGGTGTTCTTGGTGGACACTGGAGGGGTTCCACACCATCTTTTCCCAACCTATCTACAACCGCGCTATCACACAAACACCATAACCCTGAGAGGACAACGGCTTAAAGAATGGAGGTGGAAAGTCACTCACTACACATTGTAACTAGCGGATCTGAGCATCTCGGAGGCATCTTAGGAAACTTAGACCTTATGACTGCCCACATTCTTACAACTACTATAATTACGAAGCAGTGCCTTCAGAACAGCAGCATAGTGACTGGGAGTCTCCAAACAAAGACTTACCTACAGGTGGAGGAGGAGCGGTTCCTGGTTTAGGTCTTAGTTGGGGTTTGGGTTTCAGTCGGGAAGTCACTCTTTTCCCATCAGATTGGTTCTCCGTATTGTTCTTCCTGGCACTAATGTCCAGCCAGCTGTTGTCCCTCTGTGCCCCGGAACTGTTCATAGGCCACTTCTTGACCCCAGGGACTGGCTTATTCTCCTGTGTTCTAGTTTCTGGGCTGCTGAGTGGTCGAGCAGGTAGTTTCTCTTGAGAAATGGAGCTGCGGAGCATTGTCTGAGGAAGCTTGGTGATGAATTTCTTCTCCACATACTTTGCCCGAATCCAAATTTCCTTTTCACTGCTAAATTAAGGAAATGTCCAATTTTAGGAGAGCAACACAAGAATTAACATTTAACTGAAGACCATCTACAGTCACTTTGTAAACCCAAAGCAAAAACTGCACCAAAAAAACAGGGGTTTATGTCCATCGCTGATACAGTGACAAAAGACCTGGATGTTCCCCAGGAACCAAAGTCAAAAGAAACCATGAGGACAACTGAGAACCTGGAGAACAGAGGAGGCCCACAAGAAAGAGCTCTCGTGTTCAGGATCCAGAGTCCACATTCTACTAATTTTACCGGCCTCCATACATCATGATCGGTTATTGATAAGCACATGATGTATACGTTACCCAGATACCATTATAGATTATACCGGCCTCCATACATCATGATCGGTTATTGATAAGCACATGATGTATACGTTACCCAGATACCATTATAGATTATACCGGCCTCTATACACATCATGATCGGTTATTGATAAGCACATGATGTATACGTTACCCGGGTACCATTATAGATTATACCAGCCTCCATACATCATGATTGGTTATTGATAAGCACATGATGTATACGTTACCCGGGTACCATTATAGATTATACCAGCCTCCATACATCATGATTGGTTATTGATAAGCCCATAATGTATACGTTACCCGGATACCATTATAGATTATACCGGCCTCCATACATCATGATCGGTTATTGATAAGCACATGATGTATACGTTACCTGGGTACCATTATAGATTATACCGGCCTCTATACACGTCATGATTGGTTATTGATAAGCACATGATGTATACGTTACCCGGGTACCATTATAGATTATACCGGCCTCCATACATCATGATTGGTTATTGATAAGCACATGATGTATACGTTACCCAGATACCATTATAGATTATACCGGCCTCCATACATCATGATTGGTTATTGATAAGCACATGATGTATACGTTACCCAGATACCATTATAGATTATACCGGCCTCCATACATCATGATTGGTTATTGATAAGCACATGATGTATATGTTACCCGGATACCATTATAGATTATACCGGCCTCCATACATCATGATTGGTTATTGATAAGCACATGATGTATACGTTACACAGATACCATTATAGATTACACCGGCCTCCATACATCATGATCGGTTATTGATAAGCACATGATGTATACGTTACCCGGATACCATTATAGATTATACCGGCCTCCATACATCATGATCGGTTATTGATAAGCACATGATGTATATACGTTACCCAGATACCATTATAGATTATACCGGCCTCCATACATCATGATCGGTTATTGATAAGCACATGATGTATATGTTACCCAGATACCATTATAGATTATACCGGCCTCCATACATCATGATCGGTTATTGATAAGCACATGATGTATATGTTACCCAGATACCATTATAGATTATACCGGCCTCCATACATCATGATCAGCTATTGATAAGCACATGATGTATACGTTACCCAGATACCATTATAGATTATACCGGCCTCCATACATCATGATCGGTTATTGATAAGCACATGATGTATACGTTACCCAGATACCATTATAGATTATACCGGCCTCCATACATCATGATCGGTTATTGATAAGCCCATGATGTATACGTTACCCAGATACCATTATAGATTATACCGGCCTCCATACATCATGATCGGTTATTGATAAGCACATGATGTATACGTTACCCAGATACCATTATAGATTATACCGGCCTCCATAAATCATGATCGGTTATTGATAAGCCCATGATGTATACGTTACCCAGATACCATTATAGATTATACCGGCCTCCATAAATCATGATCGGTTATTGATAAGCCCATGATGTATACGTTACCCAGATACCATTATAGATTATACCGGCCTCCATACATCATGATCGGTTATTGATAAGCACATGATGTATACGTTACCCAGATACCATTATAGATTACACCGGCCTCCATACATCATGATCGGTTATTGATAAGCACATGATGTATACATTACCCGGATACCATTATAGATTATACCGGCCTCCATACATCATGATCGGTTATTGATAAGCACATGATGTATACGTTACCCAGATACCATTATAGATTATACCGGCCTCGATACACATCATGATCGGTTATTGATAAGCACATGATGTATACGTTACCCAGATACCATTATAGATTATACCGGCCTCCATACATCATGATCGGTTATTGATAAGCACATGATGTATACGTTACCTGGATACCATTATAGATTATACCGGCCTCCATACATCATGATTGGTTATTGATAAGCACATGATGTATACGTTACCCGGATACCATTATAGATTATACCGGCCTCCATACATCATGATTGGTTATTGATAAGCACATGATGTGTATGTTACCCAGATACCATTATAGATTATACCGGCCTCCATACATCATGATTGGTTATTGATAAGCACATGATGTATACGTTACCCAGATACCATTATAGATTATACCGGCCTCCATACATCATGATTGGTTATTGATAAGCACATGATGTATACGTTACCCAGATACCATTATAGATTATACCGGCCTCCATACATCATGATCGGTTATTGATAAGCCCATGATGTATACGTTACACAGATACCATTATAGATTATACCGGCCTCCATACATCATGATTGGTTATTGATAAGCCCATGATGTATACGTTACCCGGATACCATTATAGATTATACCGGCCTCCATACATCATGATCAGTTATTGATAAGCCCATGATGTATACGTTACCCAGATACCATTATAGATTATACCGGCCTCCATACATCATGATCGGTTATTGATAAGCCCATGATGTATACGTTACCCAGATACCATTATAGATTATACCGGCCTCCATACATCATGATCGGTTATTGATAAGCACATGATGTATACGTTACCCGGATACCATTATAGATTATACCGGCCTCCATACATCATGATCGGTTATTGATAAGCACATGATGTATACGTTACCCAGATACCATTATAGATTATACCGGCCTCCATACATCATGATCGGTTATTGATAAGCACATGATGTATACGTTACCCGGATACCATTATAGATTATACCGGCCTCCATACATCATGATTGGTTATTGATAAGCACATGATGTATACGTTACCCAGATACCATTATAGATTATACCGGCCTCCATACATCATGATTGGTTATTGATAAGCACATGATGTATATACGTTACCCGGATACCATTATAGATTATACCGGCCTCCATACATCATGATCGGTTATTGATAAGCCCATGATGTATACGTTACCCGGATACCATTATAGATTATACCGGCCTCCATACATCATGATCGGTTATTGATAAGCACATGATGTATACGTTACCCAGATACCATTATAGATTATACCGGCCTCCATACATCATGATTGGTTATTGATAAGCACATGATGTATATGTTACCCGGATACCATTATAGATTATACCGGCCTCCATACATCATGATCAGTTATTGATAAGCACATGATGTATACGTTACCCAGATACCATTATAGATTATACCGGCCTCCATACATCATGATTGGTTATTGATAAGCACATGATGTATACGTTACCCGGATACCATTATAGATTATACCGGCCTCCATACATCATGATCGGTTATTGATAAGCACATGATGTATACGTTACCTGGATACCATTATAGATTATACCGGCCTCCATAAATCATGATCGGTTATTGATAAGCACATGATGTATATACGTTACCCGGATACCATTATAGATTATACCGGCCTCCATACATCATGATCGGTTATTGATAAGCACATGATGTATACATTACCCGGATACCATTATAGATTATACCGGCCTCTATACACATCATGATTGGTTATTGATAAGCCCATGATGAATACGTTACACAGATACCATTATAGATTATACCGGCCTCCATACGTCATGATTGGTTATTGATAAGCCCATGATGTATACGTTACCCGGATACCATTATAGATTATACCGGCCTCTATACATCATGATTGGTTATTGATAAGCACATGATGTATACGTTACCCGGATACCATTATAGATTATACCGGCCTCCATACATCATGATCGGTTATTGATAAGCACATGATGTATATACGTTACCCAGATACCATTATAGATTATACCGGCCTCCATACATCATGATTGGTTATTGATAAGCACATGATGTATATACGTTACCCAGATACCATTATAGATTATACCGGCCTCCATACATCATGATCGGTTATTGATAAGCACATGATGTATACGTTACACAGATACCATTATAGATTATACCGGCCTCCATACATCATGATCGGTTATTGATAAGCACATGATGTATACGTTACCCAGATACCATTATAGATTATACCGGCCTCTATACATCATGATCGGTTATTGATAAGCCCATGATGTATACGTTACCCGGATACCATTATAGATTATACCGGCCTCCATACATCATGATCGGTTATTGATAAGCCCATGATGAATACGTTACACAGATACCATTATAGATTATACCGGCCTCCATACATCATGATTGGTTATTGATAAGCCCATGATGTATACGTTACCCAGATACCATTATAGATTATACCGGCCTCCATACATCATGATTGGTTATTGATAAGCACATGATGTATACGTTACACAGATACCATTATAGATTATACCGGCCTCCATACATCATGATCGGTTATTGATAAGCCCATGATGAATACGTTACACAGATACCATTATAGATTATACCGGCCTCCATACATCATGATCAGCTATTGATAAGCACATGATGTATACGTTACCCAGATACCATTATAGATTATACCGGCCTCCATACATCATGATCGGTTATTGATAAGCCCATGATGTATACGTTACCCAGATACCATTATAGATTATACCGGCCTCCATACATCATGATCGGTTATTGATAAGCACATGATGTATACGTTACACAGATACCATTATAGATTATACCGGCCTCCATACGTCATGATTGGTTATTGATAAGCCCATGATGAATACGTTACACAGATACCATTATAGATTATACCGGCCTCCATACATCATGATCGGTTATTGATAAGCACATGATGTATACGTTACACAGATACCATTATAGATTATACCGGCCTCCATACGTCATGATTGGTTATTGATAAGCCCATGATGAATACGTTACACAGATACCATTATAGATTATACCGGCCTCCATACATCATGATCGGTTATTGATAAGCCCATGATGAATACGTTACACAGATACCATTATAGATTATACCGGCCTCCATACGTCATGATTGGTTATTGATAAGCCCATGATGTATACGTTACCCGGATACCATTATAGATTATACCGGCCTCCATACGTCATGATTGGTTATTGATAAGCACATGATGTATACGTTACCCAGATACCATTATAGATTATACCGGCCTCCATACATCATGATCGGTTATTGATAAGCCCATGATGAATACGTTACACAGATACCATTATAGATTATACCGGCCTCCATACATCATGATTGGTTATTGATAAGCACATGATGTATACGTTACCCAGATACCATTATAGATTATACCGGCCTCCATACATCATGATCGGTTATTGATAAGCCCATGATGAATACGTTACACAGATACCATTATAGATTATACCGGCCTCCATACATCATGATTGGTTATTGATAAGCCCATGATGTATACGTTACCCGGATACCATTATAGCCTATGGCTCAGAGTTGCCGCTATAAGGCATCCATCACAGCTTCCCTTTCTCTGTCTATATGTTAAATAGAAGTCAAAAGCAATTTGACCAGGGATATATACAGCAGTAATGTCAGTGGTCAGTAATGGACCCACCGTGTGCTGGCGGACGTCGGCTTCTTTATGTTCATCTCTTCTATCCGAGCCTCGTAGATTCCATTCATAGTCTTATTTCCAAGTTCACACATCAGCTACAGAGAAACAACAAGGGCTTTCATGTTACCAGGGTGCCGACCGCCTGCTACCCGGGTGACTATGAGACCGAGCTTGTGGAAATCCCACGTTCCAGAGACCAGATTCATCGTTACAAGTTTTACCTCCAGCGGGAGAGGTTTGTGTGGTTGGAGGTAGACCTGGCAGGATTGCCCTTGTCTTGGATACCATCGTGCAGTGCCCCAGAGGTGCTCCTGTGCGTAAACTATGGGTCTCTCCACAATCTGAGCCATCAACAACCACCACCCGAAAATAACAACCCCTCAATCACATGAAACATCACCTTCACCAGCTCCGGTTCCCATGAATCCAGGGTGAGTGAGCGAACCTTGGAGAAGTGGACACCGAGGCTTCTGTTTAGGAAGAGAAAATGTTAGGAGGAAGACAAGTGAGACGACATATTCTTCCCTTATGGAGGAGAAGGCAAGGGTATAGTCCAGGTCAGAAGCCCCCATGAAGATGGTGAAAGCCAAGAGCCTGAGCATCTTTGGTGCCCACGATCTCCCTTTAATCTGGAGATTAGCGAGGAGCAGTCTGCACCCACAGAGCTCCTGGTCTCTCCTGCACCTTTCACTACTCACTATGGAGGTTTTCTGGGGCCCCCAGATGTCGTCATTTACCTGTGAATGCCGCTGCACTCGATGCACAAGGTCACACCCAGGTTGATGGTCGCCCACTCGGGCTCTGCGGCACGGCAGTCACAGCATGCGGCATTGCCTGGAACTCGCAGTATAGTGTCTTCTGCACATATCACAGCGCCTTTCTGTACCGCCGGAGACTCCGCCAGAGAACGGGACAAGCGCTGAGGAAAGCAAGCAATGGGTACAGATGTAGCAGACCTGCACTGGACCATCTGCATCACAAGCTGAGTTCTTACTCACGATGCTCCCGCTGTCCCTCTTGTTCTCACTGTAGGCTGTAGTGATGCTCCTCTGGACAGCGCTGACCCACAACTCCAAGACACGTTCCGACTCCGCCTGGAGCATGCACGACCTGAAATATAGTCATGAGCGGCAGGGGCAATATTCAAATTTGCGATATTTCGCGAATATTTGATAGAATATTCATCATATATTTGAGAATTCGAGATTATTTTCTTGATCGCGAAAAATCAGCAATATAATATTCGTGTAATGCGCACGCAATGCCGGCGTGGGTCACTGTTGCTACATTTTCCAAGCTGCTAGAAGTTTCCTGAGACTGGAGACAATGGTCGGCAGAACGTTACAATAGCTTTATATGCAGATAGAGAGCTGCAATATATTCCTGAGTGCGAAATCGGCACTAATGATGCGAATATTTTGGCGCAATATGTGCAACTTCACATTTCATCAGGTCTGACTATATATTACTGATTGGCGTAGTAAGTATTGTTGTGAACTTGTGACATCACAGCGCTATGTCTGTATGGACAGCAGAACCAGCAGCTCCACTATATCAGGATACAACCTGCACTGACTGTGTCCCACTAACTATCTGTATTATGTATATCAGCTAACTAACTAACCCTAACTAACTAACCCTAGCTAACTAACCCTAACTATCTAATGTAATGACACAGGGAAGCCCAGAGCTCAGCAAGGTCACCGCTCTCTCTCAGATCTGCATACCAGGGCTGCTGGGGAGGGTCTTATATAGTAAGGGGGAGGGGCAGCTTTCCTATTGGTTGCTAAGCTCAGACAAAGACATTGCATCCTTCTCATTGGCCGACAAGCAAGAAGGGAGGTCACTGATGAAAATAATCAAGATTATTCAAAATTACAAAAATATATCACTATGTTCTAAATATTAGCAAATTCTTAAAGTGCCGATATTCACGATTAATATTCGCTATTCGAATATTCGCGCCCAACACTACTGAAATACAGGGCCCATGACTATATACCTCTTACGAAGGTAACACCAGTGGTGATTTCAAAATTGGTTTAGAGACCCCAACTGTTGTCGGTGACTCCAGTAGAGATACAATAGGACAGTCTGTGGTCTGTGAACGTTGGCTGTTGTATGTGACTCCAGTAGAGATGTAATAATGGGGGTCTGTGGTCTAAGGACCCCAATTGTGGCTCTGATAGAGAGATAATGGTTAGGGCTGTGGTCTGTGAACATTGACTGTTGTATGTGACTACGGTAGACATGTAATAATGTGGGTCTGTGGTCTGGGTCACATGATTCTGGTAGACATATAATGGTGGGGGTCTGTGGTCTAGGGACTTCGACTGTTCTACATGACTCCAGTAGACATATAATGGTGGGGGTCTGTGGTCTAGGGACTTCGACTGTTCTACATGACTCCGGTAGACATATAATGGTGGGGGTCTGTGGTCTAGGGACCTCGACTGTTCTACATGACTCCGGTAGACATATAATGGTGGGGGTCTGTGGTCTAGGGACTTCGACTGTTCTACATGACTCCAGTAGACATATAATGGTGGGGGTCTTTGGTCTAGGGACCTCGACTGTTCTACATGACTCCGGTAGACATATAATGGTGGGGGTCTGTGGTCTAGGGACCTCGACTGTTCTACATGACTCCGGTAGACATATAATGGTGGGGGTCTGTGGTCTAGGGACTTCGACTGTTCTACATGACTCCAGTAGACATATAATGGTGGGGGTCTGTGGTCTAGGGACTTCGACTGTTCTACATGACTCCGGTAGACATATAATGGTGGGGGTCTGTGGTCTAGGGACCTCGACTGTTCTACATGACTCCGGTAGACATATAATGGTGGGGGTCTGTGGTCTAGGGACTTCGACTGTTCTACATGACTCCAGTAGACATATAATGGTGGGGGTCTTTGGTCTAGGGACCTCGACTGTTCTACATGACTCCGGTAGACATATAATGGTGGGGGTCTGTGGTCTAGGGACCTCGACTGTTCTACATGACTCCGGTAGACATATAATGGTGGGGGTCTGTGGTCTAGGGACTTCGACTGTTCTACATGACTCCAGTAGACATATAATGGTGGGGGTCTGTGGTCTAGGGACCTTGACTGTTGTACATGACTCCGGTAGAGATATAATGTTGGGGGTCTGTGGTCATGAGACCTGAGTGTTCTACATTTCTCTAGTAGAGATATAATGGTGGGGGGTAGTGGTCTAGGGAACTCGACTATTGTACGTGACTCCGGTAAAGATACAACGTTGGGGGTCTGTGGTCTACAGACCTTGAAAAATGTATGCGACTCCGGTAGACATATAATGGGGGGTCTGTGGTCTAGTTCATGTGATTCCGGTAGAGATAATGGGGGTCTGTGGTCTTGGGAACCCGAATGTTGTCTATGACTCCGGTAGATATAATGGTGGGGGTCTGTGGTCTAGGTCAGGCATGCTCAACCTGCGGCCCTCCAGCTGTTGTAAAACTACAACTCCCACAATGCCCTGCTGTAGGCTGATAGCTGTAGGCTGTTCGGGCATGCTGGGAGTTGTAGTTTTGCAACAGTTGGAGGGCCGGAGGTTGAGCATGCCTGATCTAGGTCATGTGATTCCGGTAAAGATATAATGGGGGGGGGTCTGTGGTCTAGGAACCCCGAGTGTTGTCTGTGACTCTGGTAGAGATAGAACGGGGGGGGGGGGGGGGGGGCTGTGGTCTAGGTCATGTGATTCCAGTAGAGATTTAATGGGGGGGGGGGGTCTGTGGTCCTGGACTGTAGATGGATCATATAATACAAGCATCTTCTGTTTCAAGAATCTTCTTCACTCACTTTGATGGGGAAACAACTTCAAAGCAGAATCTTCTGTCGGCGTCCGGACACAACTTTACAGCGCAGAGCCGAAGGTCCACGATCACCACCGTCAGCACATTCTGGAAGAAGAACATAAGAACTAAGGAAAGATCAGCACTGAAGGGGTTAACAGCCAATGTCATAACTTCCATCTGTTACTGCTGACAACCTGCCTGTACATCCTGTCTGAGAGGTAGTCACAGCCCCGCCCCCTGCTGATGACATCACTGATATAATGACATGTGATCAGACATGAGATCACACACCTTATACTACAGGAACATCTATTACTGCTGACAACCTGCCTGTATATCCTGTCTGAGAGGTTGTCACAGCCCCGCCCCCTGCTGATGACATCACTGATATAATGACATGTGATCAGACATGAGATCCACACCTTATACTACAGGAACATCTATTACTGCTGACAACCTGCCTGTATATCCTGTCTGAGAGGTAGTCACAGCCCCGCCCCCTGCTGATGACATCACTGATATAATGACATGTGATCAGACATGAGATCACACACCTTATACTACAGGAACATCTATTACTGCTGACAACCTGCCTGTATATCCTGTCTGAGAGGTAGTCACAGCCCCGCCCCCTGCTGATGACATCACTGATATAATGACATGAGATCACACACCTTATACTACAGGAACATCTATTACTGCTGACAACCTGCCTGTACATCCTGTCTGAGAGGTAGTCACAGCCCCGCCCCCTGCTGATGACATCACTGATATACTGACATGTGATCAGACATGAGATCACACACCTTATACTACAGGAACATCTATTACTGCTGACAACCTGCCTGTATATCCTGTCTGAGAGGTAGTCACAGCCCCGCCCCCTGCTGATGACATCACTGATATACTGACATGTGATCAGACATGAGATCACACACCTTATACTACAGGAACATCTATTACTGCTGACAACCTGCCTGTATATCATGTCTGAGAGGTAGTCACAGCCCCGCCCCCTGCTGATGACATCACTGATATAATGACATGTGATCAGACATGAGATCACACACCTTATACTACAGGAACATCTATTACTGCTGACAACCTGCCTGTATATCCTGTCTGAGAGGTAGTCACAGCCCCGCCCCCTGCTGATGACATCACTGATATAATGACATGTGATCAGACATGAGATCACACACCTTATACTACAGGAACATCTATTACTGCTGACAACCTGCCTGTATATCCTGTCTGAGAGGTAGTCACAGCCCCGCCCCCTGCTGATGACATCACTGATATAATGACATGTGATCAGACATGAGATCACACACCTTATACTACAGGAACATCTATTACTGCTGACAACCTGCCTGTATATCCTGTCTGAGAGGTTGTCACAGCCCCGCCCCCCTGCTGATGACATCACTGATATAATGACATGTGATCAGACATGAGATCACACCCCTTATACTACAGGAACATCTATTACTGCTGACAACCTGCCTGTATATCCTGTCTGAGAGGTAGTCACAGCCCCGCCCCCTGCTGATGACATCACTGATATACTGACATGTGATCAGACATGAGATCACACCCCTTATACTACAGGAACATCTATTACTGCTGACAACCTGCCTGTATATCCTGTCTGAGAGGTAGTCACAGCCCCGCCCCCTGCTCATGACATCACTGATATAATGACATGTGATCAGACATGAGATCACACACCTTATACTACAGGAACATCTATTACTGCTGACAACCTGCCTGTATATCCTGTCTGAGAGGTTGTCACAGCCCCGCCTCCTGCTGATGACATCACTGATATAATGACATGTGATCAGACATGAGATCACACACCTTATACTACAGGAACATCTATTACTGCTGACAACCTGCCTGTATATCCTGTCTGAGAGGTAGTCACAGCCCCGCCCCCCTGCTGATGACATCACTGATATAATGACATGTGATCAGACATGAGATCACACACCTTATACTACAGGAACATCTATTACTGCTGACAACCTGCCTGTATATCCTGTCTGAGAGGTTGTCACAGCCCCGCCCCCCTGCTGATGACATCACTGATATAATGACATGTGATCAGACATGAGATCAAACACCTTATACTACAGGAACATCTATTACTGCTGACAACCTGCCTGTATATCCTGTCTGAGAGGTAGTCACAGCCCCGCCCCCTGCTGATGACATCACTGATATAATGACCTGTGATCAGACATGAGATCACACACCTTATACTACAGGAACATCTATTACTGCTGACAACCTGCCTGTATATCCTGTCTGAGAGGTAGTCACAGCCCCGCCCCCTGCTGATGACATCACTGATATAATGCCATGTGATCAGACATGAGATCACACACGTTATACTACAGGAACATCTATTACTGCTGACAACCTGCCTGTATATCCTGTCTGAGAGGTAGTCACAGCCCCGCCCCCTACTGATGACATCACTGATATAATGACATGTGATCAGACATGAGATCACACACCTTATACTACAGGAACATCTATTACTGCTGACAACCTGCCTGTATATCCTGTCTGAGAGGTATTCACAGCCCCGCCCCCTGCTGATGACATCACTGATATACTGACATGTGATCAGACATGAGATCACACACCTTATACTACAGGAACATCTATTACTGCTGACAACCTGCCTGTATATCCTGTCTGAGAGGTAGTCACAGCCCCGCCCCCTGCTGATGACATCACTGATATACTGACATGTGATCAGACATGAGATCACACACCTTATACTACAGGAACATCTATTACTGCTGACAACCTGCCTGTATATCCTGTCTGAGAGGTATTCACAGCCCCGCCCCCTGCTGATGACATCACTGATATAATGACATGTGATCAGACATGAGATCACACACCTTATACTACAGGAACATCTATTACTGCTGACAACCTGCCTGTATATCCTGTCTGAGAGGTAGTCACAGCCCCGCCCCCTGCTGATGACATCACTGATATAATGACATGTGATCAGACATGAGATCCACACCTTATACTGTAACTACAGGGACATCTATTACTGCTGACAACCTGCCTGTATATCCTGTCTGAGAGGTTGTCACAGCCCCGCCCCCTGCTGATGACATCACTGATATAATGACCCCTTGATCAGACATGAGATCCACACCTTATACTGTAACTACAGGAACATCTATTACTGCTGACAACCTGCCTGTATATCCTGTCTGAGAGGTAGTCACAGCCCCGCCCCCTGCTGATGACATCACTGATATAATGACATGTGATCAGACATGAGATCACACACCTTATACTACAGGAACATCTATTACTGCTGACAACCTGCCTGTATATCCTGTCTGAGAGGTAGTCACAGCCCCGCCCCATGCTGATGACATCACTGATATAATGACCTGTGATCAGACATGAGATCACACCCCTTATACTACAGGAACATCTATTACTGCTGACAACCTGCCTGTATATCCTGTCTGAGAGGTAGTCACAGCCCCGCCCCCTGCTGGTGACATCACTGATATAATGACATGTGATCAGACATGAGATCACACACCTTATACTACAGGAACATCTATTACTGCTGACAACCTGCCTGTATATCCTGTCTGAGAGGTAGTCACAGCCCCGCCCCCTGCTGATGACATCACTGATATAATGACCTGTGATCAGACATGAGATCCACACACCTTATACTACAGGAACATCTATTACTGCTGACAACCTGCCTGTATATCCTGTCTGAGAGGTATTCACAGCCCCGCCCCCTGCTGGTGACATCACTGATATACTGACATGTGATCAGACATGAGATCACACACCTTATACTACAGGAACATCTATTACTGCTGACAACCTGCCTGTATATCCTGTCTGAGAGGTAGTCACAGCCCCGCCCCCTGCTGATGACATCACTGATATAATGACATGTGATCAGACATGAGATCCACACCTTATACTGTAACTACAGGAACATCTATTACTGCTGACAACCTGCCTGTATATCCTGTCTGAGAGGTTGTCACAGCCCCGCCCCCTGCTGATGACATCACTGATATAATGACCTGTGATCAGACATGAGATCACACAACTTATACTACAGGAACATCTATTACTGCTGACAACCTGCCTGTATATCATGTCTGAGAGGTAGTCACAGCCCCGCCCCCTGCTGATGACATCACTGATATAATGACATGTGATCAGACATGAGATCACACACCTTATACTACAGGAACATCTATTACTGCTGACAACCTGCCTGTATATCATGTCTGAGAGGTAGTCACAGCCCCGCCCCCTGCTGATGACATCACTGATATAATGACATGTGATCAGACATGAGATCACACACCTTATACTACAGGAACATCTATTACTGCTGACAACCTGCCTGTATATCCTGTCTGAGAGGTAGTCACAGCCCCGCCCCCTGCTGATGACATCACTGATATAATGACCTGTGATCAGACATGAGATCCACACCTTATACTACAGGAACATCTATTACTGCTGACAACCTGCCTGTATATCATGTCTGAGAGGTAGTCACAGCCCCACCCCATGCTGATGACATCACTGATATAATGACATGTGATCAGACATGAGATCACACACCTTATACTACAGGAACATCTATTACTGCTGACAACCTGCCTGTATATCCTGTCTGAGAGGTAGTCACAGCCCCACCCCATGCTGATGACATCACTGATATAATGACATGTGATCAGACATGAGATCACACACCTTATACTACAGGAACATCTATTACTGCTGACAACCTGCCTGTATATCCTGTCTGAGAGGTAGTCACAGCCCCGCCCCCTGCTGATGACATCACTGATATAATGACATGTGATCAGACATGAGATCACACACCTTATACTACAGGAACATCTATTACTGCTGACAACCTGCCTGTATATCCTGTCTGAGAGGTAGTCACAGCCCCGCCCCCTGCTGATGACATCACTGATATAATGACATGTGATCAGACATGAGATCACACACCTTATACTACAGGAACATCTATTACTGCTGACAACCTGCCTGTATATCATGTCTGAGAGGTAGTCACAGCCCCGCCCCCTGCTGATGACATCACTGATATAATGACATGTGATCAGACATGAGATCACACACCTTATACTACAGGAACATCTATTACTGCTGACAACCTGCCTGTATATCATGTCTGAGAGGTAGTCACAGCCCCGCCCCCTGCTGATGACATCACTGATATAATGACATGTGATCAGACATGAGATCACACACCTTATACTACAGGAACATCTATTACTGCTGACAACCTGCCTGTATATCCTGTCTGAGAGGTAGTCACAGCCCCGCCCCATGCTGATGACATCACTGATATAATGACATGTGATCAGACATGAGATCACACACCTTATACTACAGGAACATCTATTACTGCTGACAACCTGCCTGTATATCATGTCTGAGAGGTAGTCACAGCCCCGCCCCCTGCTGATGACATCACTGATATAATGACCTGTGATCAGACATGAGATCCACACCTTATACTACAGGAACATCTATTACTGCTGACAACCTGCCTGTATATCCTGTCTGAGAGGTAGTCACAGCCCCGCCCCCTGCTGATGACATCACTGATATAATGACATGTGATCAGACATGAGATCACACCTTATACTACAGGAACATCTATTACTGCTGACAACCTGCCTGTATATCCTGTCTGAGAGGTAGTCACAGCCCCGCCTCCTGCTGATGACATCACTGATATAATGACATGTGATCAGACATGAGATCACACACCTTATACTACAGGAACATCTATTACTGCTGACAACCTGCCTGTATATCCTGTCTGAGAGGTAGTCACAGCCCCGCCCCCTGCTGATGACATCACTGATATAATGACATGTGATCAGACATGAGATCACACACCTTATACTACAGGAACATCTATTACTGCTGACAACCTGCCTGTATATCCTGTCTGAGAGGTAGTCACAGCCCCACCCCCTGCTGATGACATCACTGATATAATGACATGTGATCAGACATGAGATCACACACCTTATACTACAGGAACATCTATTACTGCTGACAACCTGCCTGTATATCCTGTCTGAGAGGTAGTCACAGCCCCGCCCCCTGCTGATGACATCACTGATATAATGACATGTGATCAGACATGAGATCACACACCTTATACTACAGGAACATCTATTACTGCTGACAACCTGCCTGTATATCCTGTCTGAGAGGTAGTCACAGCCCCGCCCCCTGCTGATGACATCACTGATATACTGACATGTGATCAGACATGAGATCACACCTTATACTACAGGAACATCTATTACTGCTGACAACCTGCCTGTATATCCTGTCTGAGAGGTAGTCACAGCCCCGCCCCCTGCTGATGACATCACTGATATAATGACATGTGATCAGACATGAGATCACACACCTTATACTACAGGAACATCTATTACTGCTGACAACCTGCCTGTATATCCAGTCTGAGAGGTAGTCACAGCCCCGCCCCCTGCTGATGACATCACTGATATAATGACATGTGATCAGACATGAGATCACACACCTTATACTACAGGAACATCTATTACTGCTGACAACCTGCCTGTATATCCTGTCTGAGAGGTAGTCACAGCCCCGCCCCCTGCTGATGACATCACTGATATACTGACATGTGATCAGACATGAGATCACACACCTTATACTACAGGAACATCTATTACTGCTGACAACCTGCCTGTATATCCTGTCTGAGAGGTAGTCACAGCCCCACCCCCTGCTGATGACATCACTGATATAATGACATGTGATCAGACATGAGATCACACACCTTATACTACAGGAACATCTATTACTGCTGACAACCTGCCTGTATATCATGTCTGAGAGGTAGTCACAGCCCCACCCCATGCTGATGACATCACTGATATAATGACATGTGATCAGACATGAGATCACACACCTTATACTACAGGAACATCTATTACTGCTGACAACCTGCCTGTATATCCTGTCTGAGAGGTAGTCACAGCCCCGCCCCCTGCTGATGACATCACTGATATAATGACATGTGATCAGACATGAGATCACACACCTTATACTACAGGAACATCTATTACTGCTGACAACCTGCCTGTATATCCTGTCTGAGAGGTAGTCACAGCCCCGCCCCCTGCTGATGACATCACTGATATAATGACATGTGATCAGACATGAGATCACACACCTTATACTACAGGAACATCTATTACTGCTGACAACCTGCCTGTATATCCTGTCTGAGAGGTAGTCACAGCCCCACCCCATGCTGATGACATCACTGATATAATGACATGTGATCAGACATGAGATCACACACCTTATACTACAGGAACATCTATTACTGCTGACAACCTGCCTGTATATCCTGTCTGAGAGGTAGTCACAGCCCCACCCCATGCTGATGACATCACTGATATAATGACATGTGATCAGACATGAGATCACACACCTTATACTACAGGAACATCTATTACTGCTGACAACCTGCCTGTATATCCTGTCTGAGAGGTAGTCACAGCCCCGCCCCCTGCTGATGACATCACTGATATAATGACATGTGATCAGACATGAGATCACACACCTTATACTACAGGAACATCTATTACTGCTGACAACCTGCCTGTATATCCTGTCTGAGAGGTAGTCACAGCCCCGCCCCCCTGCTGATGACATCACTGATATAATGACATGTGATCAGACATGAGATCACACACCTTATACTACAGGAACATCTATTACTGCTGACAACCTGCCTGTATATCCTGTCTGAGAGGTTGTCACAGCCCCGCCCCCCTGCTGATGACATCACTGATATAATGACATGTGATCAGACATGAGATCACACCCCTTATACTACAGGAACATCTATTACTGCTGACAACCTGCCTGTATATCCTGTCTGAGAGGTAGTCACAGCCCCGCCCCCTGCTGATGACATCACTGATATACTGACATGTGATCAGACATGAGATCACACACCTTATACTACAGGAACATCTATTACTGCTGACAACCTGCCTGTATATCCTGTCTGAGAGGTAGTCACAGCCCCGCCCCCTGCTCATGACATCACTGATATAATGACATGTGATCAGACATGAGATCACACACCTTATACTACAGGAACATCTATTACTGCTGACAACCTGCCTGTATATCCTGTCTGAGAGGTTGTCACAGCCCCGCCTCCTGCTGATGACATCACTGATATAATGACATGTGATCAGACATGAGATCACACACCTTATACTACAGGAACATCTATTACTGCTGACAACCTGCCTGTATATCCTGTCTGAGAGGTAGTCACAGCCCCGCCCCCCTGCTGATGACATCACTGATATAATGACATGTGATCAGACATGAGATCACACACCTTATACTACAGGAACATCTATTACTGCTGACAACCTGCCTGTATATCCTGTCTGAGAGGTTGTCACAGCCCCGCCCCCCTGCTGATGACATCACTGATATAATGACATGTGATCAGACATGAGATCCACACACCTTATACTACAGGAACATCTATTACTGCTGACAACCTGCCTGTATATCCTGTCTGAGAGGTAGTCACAGCCCCGCCTCCTGCTGATGACATCACTGATATAATGACATGTGATCAGACATGAGATCACACACCTTATACTACAGGAACATCTATTACTGCTGACAACCTGCCTGTATATCCTGTCTGAGAGGTAGTCACAGCCCCGCCCCCTGCTGATGACATCACTGATATACTGACATGTGATCAGACATGAGATCACACCCCTTATACTACAGGAACATCTATTACTGCTGACAACCTGCCTGTATATCCTGTCTGAGAGGTAGTCACAGCCCCGCCCCCTGCTGATGACATCACTGATATAATGACATGTGATCAGACATGAGATCACACACCTTATACTACAGGAACATCTATTACTGCTGACAACCTGCCTGTATATCCTGTCTGAGAGGTAGTCACAGCCCCGCCCCCTGCTGATGACATCACTGATATAATGACATGTGATCAGACATGAGATCACACACCTTATACTACAGGAACATCTATTACTGCTGACAACCTGCCTGTATATCCTGTCTGAGAGGTATTCACAGCCCCGCCCCCTGCTGATGACATCACTGATATAATGACATGTGATCAGACATGAGATCACACACCTTATACTACAGGATCATCTATTACTGCTGACAACCTGCCTGTATATCCTGTCTGAGAGGTAGTCACAGCCCCGCCCCCTGCTGATGACATCACTGATATAATGACATGTGATCAGACATGAGATCACACACCTTATACTACAGGAACATCTATTACTGCTGACAACCTGCCTGTATATCCTGTCTGAGAGGTAGTCACAGCCCCGCCCCCTGCTGATGACATCACTGATATACTGACATGTGATCAGACATGAGATCACACACCTTATACTACAGGAACATCTATTACTGCTGACAACCTGCCTGTATATCCTGTCTGAGAGGTAGTCACAGCCCCGCCCCCTGCTGATGACATCACTGATATAATGACATGTGATCAGACATGAGATCACACACCTTATACTACAGGAACATCTATTACTGCTGACAACCTGCCTGTATATCCTGTCTGAGAGGTAGTCACAGCCCCGCCCCCTGCTGATGACATCACTGATATAATGACATGTGATCAGACATGAGATCCACACCTTATACTGTAACTACAGGGACATCTATTACTGCTGACAACCTGCCTGTATATCCTGTCTGAGAGGTTGTCACAGCCCCGCCCCCTGCTGATGACATCACTGATATAATGACCCCTTGATCAGACATGAGATCACACACCTTATACTACAGGAACATCTATTACTGCTGACAACCTGCCTGTATATCCTGTCTGAGAGGTAGTCACAGCCCCGCCCCCTGCTGATGACATCACTGATATAATGACATGTGATCAGACATGAGATCCACACCTTATACTGTAACTACAGGGACATCTATTACTGCTGACAACCTGCCTGTATATCCTGTCTGAGAGGTAGTCACAGCCCCGCCCCCTGCTGATGACATCACTGATATACTGACATGTGATCAGACATGAGATCACACACCTTATACTACAGGAACATCTATTACTGCTGACAACCTGCCTGTATATCCTGTCTGAGAGGTAGTCACAGCCCCGCCCCCTGCTGATGACATCACTAATATAATGACCTGTGATCAGACATGAGATCACACACCTTATACTACAGGAACATCTATTACTGCTGACAACCTGCCTGTATATCCTGTCTGAGAGGTAGTCACAGCCCCGCCCCCTGCTGATGACATCACTGATATAATGACATGTGATCAGACATGAGATCACACACCTTATACTACAGGAACATCTATTACTGCTGACAACCTGCCTGTATATCCTGTCTGAGAGGTAGTCACAGCCCCGCCCCCTGCTGATGACATCACTGATATAATGACATGTGATCAGACATGAGATCCACACCTTATACTGTAACTACAGGGACATCTATTACTGCTGACAACCTGCCTGTATATCCTGTCTGAGAGGTTGTCACAGCCCCGCCCCCTGCTGATGACATCACTGATATAATGACCCCTTGATCAGACATGAGATCCACACCTTATACTGTAACTACAGGAACATCTATTACTGCTGACAACCTGCCTGTATATCCTGTCTGAGAGGTAGTCACAGCCCCGCCCCCTGCTGATGACATCACTGATATAATGACAAGTGATCAGACATGAGATCCACACACCTTATACTACAGGAACATCTATTACTGCTGACAACCTGCCTGTATATCCTGTCTGAGAGGTAGTCACAGCCCCGCCTCCTGCTGATGACATCACTGATATAATGACATGTGATCAGACATGAGATCACACACCTTATACTACAGGAACATCTATTACTGCTGACAACCTGCCTGTATATCCTGTCTGAGAGGTAGTCACAGCCCCGCCCCATGCTGATGACATCACTGATATAATGACCTGTGATCAGACATGAGATCACACCCCTTATACTACAGGAACATCTATTACTGCTGACAACCTGCCTGTATATCCTGTCTGAGAGGTAGTCACAGCCCCGCCCCCTGCTGGTGACATCACTGATATAATGACATGTGATCAGACATGAGATCACACACCTTATACTACAGGAACATCTATTACTGCTGACAACCTGCCTGTATATCCTGTCTGAGAGGTAGTCACAGCCCCGCCCCCTGCTGATGACATCACTGATATACTGACATGTGATCAGACATGAGATCACACACCTTATACTACAGGAACATCTATTACTGCTGACAACCTGCCTGTATATCCTGTCTGAGAGGTAGTCACAGCCCCGCCCCCTGCTGATGACATCACTGATATAATGACATGTGATCAGACATGAGATCACACACCTTATACTACAGGAACATCTATTACTGCTGACAACCTGCCTGTATATCCTGTCTGAGAGGTAGTCACAGCCCCGCCCCCTGCTGATGACATCACTGATATAATGACATGTGATCAGACATGAGATCACACACCTTATACTACAGGAACATCTATTACTGCTGACAACCTGCCTGTATATCCTGTCTGAGAGGTAGTCACAGCCCCGCCCCCTGCTGATGACATCACTGATATAATGACATGTGATCAGACATGAGATCACACACCTTATACTACAGGAACATCTATTACTGCTGACAACCTGCCTGTATATCCTGTCTGAGAGGTAGTCACAGCCCCGCCCCCTGCTGATGACATCACTGATATAATGACATGTGATCAGACATGAGATCACACACCTTATACTACAGGAACATCTATTACTGCTGACAACCTGCCTGTATATCCTGTCTGAGAGGTAGTCACAGCCCCGCCCCCTGCTGATGACATCACTGATATAATGACCTGTGATCAGACATGAGATCCACACACCTTATACTACAGGAACATCTATTACTGCTGACAACCTGCCTGTATATCCTGTCTGAGAGGTAGTCACAGCCCCGCCCCCTGCTGATGACATCACTGATATAATGACGTGATCAGACATGAGATCACACACCTTATACTACAGGAACATCTATTACTGCTGACAACCTGCCTGTATATCATGTCTGAGAGGTAGTCACAGCCCCGCCCCCCTGCTGATGACATCACTGATATACTGACATGTGATCAGACATGAGATCACACACCTTATACTACAGGAACATCTATTACTGCTGACAACCTGCCTGTATATCCTGTCTGAGAGGTAGTCACAGCCCCGCCCCCTGCTGATGACATCACTGATATAATGATATGTGATCAGACATGAGATCCACACCTTATACTGTAACTACAGGAACATCTATTACTGCTGACAACCTGCCTGTATATCCTGTCTGAGAGGTTGTCACAGCCCCGCCCCCTGCTGATGACATCACTGATATAATGACCTGTGATCAGACATGAGATCACACAACTTATACTACAGGAACATCTATTACTGCTGACAACCTGCCTGTATATCCTGTCTGAGAGGTAGTCACAGCCCCACCCCATGCTGATGACATCACTGATATAATGACATGTGATCAGACATGAGATCACACACCTTATACTACAGGAACATCTATTACTGCTGACAACCTGCCTGTATATCCTGTCTGAGAGGTAGTCACAGCCCCACCCCATGCTGATGACATCACTGATATAATGACATGTGATCAGACATGAGATCACACACCTTATACTACAGGAACATCTATTACTGCTGACAACCTGCCTGTATATCCTGTCTGAGAGGTAGTCACAGCCCCGCCCCCTGCTGATGACATCACTGATATAATGACATGTGATCAGACATGAGATCACACACCTTATACTACAGGAACATCTATTACTGCTGACAACCTGCCTGTATATCATGTCTGAGAGGTAGTCACAGCCCCGCCCCCTGCTGATGACATCACTGATATAATGACATGTGATCAGACATGAGATCACACACCTTATACTACAGGAACATCTATTACTGCTGACAACCTGCCTGTATATCCTGTCTGAGAGGTAGTCACAGCCCCACCCCCTGCTGATGACATCACTGATATAATGACATGTGATCAGACATGAGATCACACACCTTATACTACAGGAACATCTATTACTGCTGACAACCTGCCTGTATATCCTGTCTGAGAGGTAGTCACAGCCCCGCCCCCTGCTGATGACATCACTGATATAATGACATGTGATCAGACATGAGATCACACACCTTATACTACAGGAACATCTATTACTGCTGACAACCTGCCTGTATATCCTGTCTGAGAGGTAGTCACAGCCCCGCCCCCTGCTGATGACATCACTGATATACTGACATGTGATCAGACATGAGATCACACCTTATACTACAGGAACATCTATTACTGCTGACAACCTGCCTGTATATCCTGTCTGAGAGGTAGTCACAGCCCCGCCCCCTGCTGATGACATCACTGATATAATGACATGTGATCAGACATGAGATCACACACCTTATACTACAGGAACATCTATTACTGCTGACAACCTGCCTGTATATCCAGTCTGAGAGGTAGTCACAGCCCCGCCCCCTGCTGATGACATCACTGATATAATGACATGTGATCAGACATGAGATCACACACCTTATACTACAGGAACATCTATTACTGCTGACAACCTGCCTGTATATCCTGTCTGAGAGGTAGTCACAGCCCCGCCCCCTGCTGATGACATCACTGATATAATGACATGTGATCAGACATGAGATCACACACCTTATACTACAGGAACATCTATTACTGCTGACAACCTGCCTGTATATCCTGTCTGAGAGGTAGTCACAGCCCCGCCCCCTGCTGATGACATCACTGATATAATGACATGTGATCAGACATGAGAACACACACCTTATACTACAGGAACATCTATTACTGCTGACAACCTGCCTGTATATCCTGTCTGAGAGGTAGTCACAGCCCCGCCCCCTGCTGATGACATCACTGATATAATGACATGTGATCAGACATGAGATCCACACCTTATACTACAGGAACATCTATTACTGCTGACAACCTGCCTGTATATCCTGTCTGAGAGGTAGTCACAGCCCCGCCCCCTGCTGATGACATCACTGATATAATGACATGTGATCAGACATGAGATCACACACCATATACTACAGGAACATCTATTACTGCTGACAACCTGCCTGTATATCCTGTCTGAGAGGTAGTCACAGCCCCACCCCCTGCTGATGACATCACTGATATACTGACATGTGATCAGACATGAGATCACACACCTTATACTACAGGAACATCTATTACTGCTGACAACCTGCCTGTATATCCTGTCTGAGAGGTAGTCACAGCCCCACCCCCTGCTGATGACATCACTGATATAATGACCTGTGATCAGACATGAGATCCACACCTTATACTACAGGAACATCTATTACTGCTGACAACCTGCCTGTATATCCTGTCTGAGAGGTAGTCACAGCCCCACCCCATGCTGATGACATCACTGATATAATGACATGTGATCAGACATGAGATCACACACCTTATACTACAGGAACATCTATTACTGCTGACAACCTGCCTGTATATCCTGTCTGAGAGGTAGTCACAGCCCCGCCCCCTACTGATGACATCACTGATATAATGACATGTGATCAGACATGAGATCACACACCTTATACTACAGGAACATCTATTACTGCTGACAACCTGCCTGTATATCATGTCTGAGAGGTAGTCACAGCCCCGCCCCCTGCTGATGACATCACTGATATAATGACATGTGATCAGACATGAGATCACACACCTTATACTACAGGAACATCTATTACTGCTGACAACCTGCCTGTATATCCTGTCTGAGAGGTAGTCACAGCCCCGCCCCCTGCTGATGACATCACTGATATAATGACATGTGATCAGACATGAGATCCACACACCTTATACTACAGGAACATCTATTACTGCTGACAACCTGCCTGTGTATCCTGTCTGAGAGGTAGTCACAGCCCCGCCCCCTGCTGATGACATCACTGATATAATGACATGTGATCAGACATGAGATCAAACACCTTATACTACAGGAACATCTATTACTGCTGACAACCTGCCTGTATATCCTGTCTGAGAGGTAGTCACAGCCCCGCCCCCTGCTGATGACATCACTGATATAATGACATGTGATCAGACATGAGATCACACACCTTATACTACAGGAACATCTATTACTGCTGACAACCTGCCTGTACATCCTGTCTGAGAGGTAGTCACAGCCCCGCCCCCTGCTGATGACATCACTGATATAATGACATGTGATCACACACCTTATACTACAGGAACATCTATTACTGCTGACAACCTGCCTGTATATCCTGTCTGAGAGGTAGTCACAGCCCCGCCCCCTGCTGATGACATCACTGATATAATGACATGTGATCAGACATGAGATCACACACGTTATACTACAGGAACATCTATTACTGCTGACAACCTGCCTGTATATCATGTCTGAGAGGTAGTCACAGCCCCGCCCCCTACTGATGACATCACTGATATAATGACATGTGATCAGACATGAGATCACACACCTTATACTACAGGAACATCTATTACTGCTGACAACCTGCCTGTATATCATGTCTGAGAGGTAGTCACAGCCCCGCCCCCTGCTGATGACATCACTGATATAATGACATGTGATCAGACATGAGATCACACACCTTATACTACAGGAACATCTATTACTGCTGACAACCTGCCTGTATATCCTGTCTGAGAGGTAGTCACAGCCCCGCCCCCTGCTGATGACATCACTGATATAATGACATGTGATCAGACATGAGATCCACACACCTTATACTACAGGAACATCTATTACTGCTGACAACCTGCCTGTGTATCCTGTCTGAGAGGTAGTCACAGCCCCGCCCCCTGCTGATGACATCACTGATATAATGACATGTGATCAGACATGAGATCAAACACCTTATACTACAGGAACATCTATTACTGCTGACAACCTGCCTGTATATCCTGTCTGAGAGGTAGTCACAGCCCCGCCCCCTGCTGATGACATCACTGATATAATGACATGTGATCAGACATGAGATCACACACCTTATACTACAGGAACATCTATTACTGCTGACAACCTGCCTGTACATCCTGTCTGAGAGGTAGTCACAGCCCCGCCCCCTGCTGATGACATCACTGATATAATGACATGAGATCACACACCTTATACTACAGGAACATCTATTACTGCTGACAACCTGCCTGTATAGCCTGTCTGAGAGGTAGTCACAGCCCCGCCCCCTGCTGATGACATCACTGATATAATGACATGTGATCAGACATGAGATCACACACCTTATACTACAGGAACATCTATTACTGCTGACAACCTGCCTGTATATCATGTCTGAGAGGTAGTCACAGCCCCGCCCCCTGCTGATGACATCACTGATATAATGACATGTGATCAGACATGAGATCACACACGTTATACTACAGGAACATCTATTACTGCTGACAACCTGCCTGTATATCCTGTCTGAGAGGTAGTCACAGCCCCGCCTCCTGCTGATGACATCACTGATATAATGACATGTGATCAGACATGAGATCACACACCTTATACTACAGGAACATCTATTACTGCTGACAACCTGCCTGTATATCCTGTCTGAGAGGTAGTCACAGCCCCGCCCCCTGCTGATGACATCACTGATATACTGACATGTGATCAGACATGAGATCACACCCCTTATACTACAGGAACATCTATTACTGCTGACAACCTGCCTGTATATCCTGTCTGAGAGGTAGTCACAGCCCCGCCCCCTGCTGATGACATCACTGATATAATGACATGTGATCAGACATGAGATCACACACCTTATACTACAGGAACATCTATTACTGCTGACAACCTGCCTGTACATCCTGTCTGAGAGGTAGTCACAGCCCCGCCCCCTGCTGATGACATCACTGATATAATGACATGTGATCAGACATGAGATCCACCCCTTATACTACAGGAACATCTATTACTGCTGACAACCTGCCTGTATATCCTGTCTGAGAGGTAGTCACAGCCCCGCCCCCTGCTGATGACATCACTGATATAATGACATGTGATCAGACATGAGATCACACACGTTATACTACAGGAACATCTATTACTGCTGACAACCTGCCTGTATATCCTGTCTGAGAGGTAGTCACAGCCCCGCCTCCTGCTGATGACATCACTGATATAATGACATGTGATCAGACATGAGATCCACACCTTATACTACAGGAACATCTATTACTGCTGACAACCTGCCTGTGTATCATGTCTGGCACTACAGAGAGCACCTCCATTAGATCGCACTACAGAGACCACCTCCATTACATGGCAGTACATAGACCACTTCCACTAGGCGGCACTACAGAGACCACCTCCACTAGGCGGCACCACAGAGACCACCTCCACTAGGTGGCACTACAGAGACCACCTCCACTAGGCGGCACCACAGAGACCACCTCCACTAGGCGGCACCACAGAGACCACCTCCACTAGGCGGCACCACAGAGACCACCTCCACTAGGCGGCACCACAGAGACCACCTCCATTACATGGCACTACAGAGACCACCTCCATTACATGGCACTACAGAGACTATGTGTACTTGGTGGCACTGCAGAGACTACCTGGACTAGGTGGCACCACAGAGACCACCTCCACTAGGCGGCACCACAGAGACCACCTCCATTACATGGCACTGCAGAGACTACGTGTACTTGGGGGCACTGCAGAGACTACCTGGACTAGGTGACACCACAGAGACCACCTCCATTAAATTGCACTACAGAGACCACCTCCATTACATGGCACTGCAGAGACTACGTGTACTTGGGGGCACTGCAGAGACTACCTGGACTAGGTGGCACCACAGAGACCAACTCCACTAGATGGCACCACAGAGACCAACTCCACTAGATGGCACCACAGAGACAACCTCCACTAGGTGGCACCACAGAGACCACCTTCACTAGGTGGCACCACAGAGACTACGTGTACTTGGTGGCACTGCAGAGACTACCTGGACTAGGTGGCACTAGAGAGAGCTTTCTGTCCCTTGGAAGAGAGCTAACCTGCATATACATTCTATTAGGAGATATTTCGCTAGTGACTTGTGGCTGTGTAGCCCTCAATCTAAGTCTCACCATTGAGAAGGGTCTATGAGATCAGAGGACTGGGGCTGTCACCGTCCCATTGCTTATACTGGAGTGTGCCTGTGCCATCTCCCTGCAGCCATTCCTGCCTGGTTCGCCTGGTCTTCCGTCAACTCGTGTTAAGCTCTGGTTTGTGCATATCTATAGGGATCTCCATATTGGCCTCTTCAGCAGTCCAACGATGTTCCTGGTGTGACTGCTGGTTCAGTACGGACATACAGTAGACCGTCTAGAGACCAGTATAGTGCACCCAGCAATGTGTCTGTACATTAGTACTGGTGGTGGACCCATCTACCATTTATGACTGCACGTCTTCTCCTCCTACTTCATTTAGATTATTTTTAGTTAGATGATTTTGTTCTACTTTACAGGAAGGATGAGATGGGCACCATCTTCTCTACTCACCACTTTCTTCTGATAAACCAGTTGGTTATTCTGAATGGAAAACCAGCGACTGAAAGAGAAACATCTGCAATTATTTCTAGTATTGTCTGAACTTCTTCATCATTGTTCACAGCTCTGTAAATATATGGACACAGGAAACCTGAGGAATCCATGCAGGCATCACAAACACATATTGAAGAGGGATATAGTGTAGGAGGGATGGTGTCTTACAATACAGAACCTGCAGTAGAAGCACCTGGAATAGGGAAACAACTAGACAAGAGGAACCTGGAACAAGGGCTGCTAGAATACAGGACCAAGAGCAGAGGATAGATAATAGAGTAGGAATAACCCGAAAGACAGGGATTTAGAATAGAAGAAACTCCTTGGATTATGGCAAGCTGGAATTTAGAAACCTGAAATAGAGGAACCAGGAATAGCGGCACCTAGAATGGAAGTAGCTGGAATAGAGCAATGTAGAATACAGATGCTGCAATGTTTTATTGCCATGCAAAGGTCTCAACTGTACAACTCCTGTGGTGGAACATAAAACCGAGCAAATCACAATAATAGAACCTGGAAAACAGCCACTTGGAATAGGGGCACCTACAATAAAAGAACCTGCAATAGAGGAAGCTAAAATAGAGGCACCTGGATTATGGGAAGCTAGAAAAGAGGAACCTGGAATAGAGACTCCAGATATAAAAGCCTTACAATAGAGGAACCTAGAAGGACCTGGAATAAAAGGATCTGTTAATGAGGCCCCAGAATACAGAAACCTAAAATAGAGGAACCTAGAACAGAAACTCCTGAAATATAAGCACTAGCATAGAGGAACCTGGAACAGAGACGCCTACAGTACAAGAACCTGAAAAATTATAAATGTAGAATAGAGATTCTGCACTACAAAGGCCTCAACTGTACAGCTCCTATGGCAGAACTTAGAAGAGAGAACTCTACAGAACAAGTATAATCCCTCCAGCAGGGTTCTAGGGATAATCAACCATGAAACACACACTGGTCAAATCGGCCAGAAAAATTCCCACTAGGGATCCTCTCATTAATATATTTCAAACGTAACTTTCATTTCATATACAGTTACCTGCCCTGCAGTGGATTATTCATTACAGTTATCAGCTGGCTTCCTATACGCTCCCCCTATGTCTGGGGTAATCCCTTATTAAGGCTAGAAGAGTCTTGCCTGCTATGTGTGTAAACATGGTCCCCGGCGGGTGCCGATCATGGCGTAGGAGGGGGGGTGACTATAGAACCTGCAGTAGACAGACCTAAAACATAACTTTATATGAAATAAACGTTACGTTTTAAATATATTAGTGGGAATTTTTCTGGCCAATTTGACCAGTGTGCGTTTCACGGTAGAATAGAGGAATCTAGAAAACAGACACTTGAAATAGACTAATATAGAACAGAAGAACCTGGATTAGTGGAAGCTAGAAAATCGGAACCTGAAATAAAGGCTCCTAAAAAACCTTTCGGCCTAAATGCAAAACGCTATGTGTGGCAGACAACTAACCCTGAACACACCAGGGTTAGTGGCGTCATCACGCTGGGGGGAGGCTTATCTTCAGCCGGGACAGTACTGACTCAGGGGGGCTGAATACTAATGCACGTCACACTTTTCAGATTATTCATTATTGTGATAACCATGGATCGTTTCTCTTCATTTCACACAGACTTGGACTTTGTGTCGATCGATCACATAAAATCCCAATAAAATACATTTAAGTTTGTGGGTGTAACGTGAGAAAATGTGAAAAAGGTTAAAAGGAGTATGAATACTTTTAAAGAGGCTCCAAAATAGAGGAACCTGGAACAGAGAAATGTAGATTACAAGAACACTGTATTCTAGAATACAGGAGTCTGAACCAGAGACACATGGAATAGAAGACCTAGAACAGAAGTCAAGAAACCTGGAATAGAGCGTCCAGAAGTCAAGAAAAATGGAATACAAATCACTTACAAGAACCTGGAGTGGCCAGAAGTCGAGAAACCTGGAATACAATCACTTACAAGAACCTGGAGTGGCCAGAAGTCGAGAAACCTGGAATACAATCACTTACAAGAACCTGGAGTGGCCAGAAGTCGAGAAACCTGGAATACAATCACTTACAAGAACCTGGAGTGGCCAGAAGTCGAGAAACCTGGAATACAATCACTTACAAGAACCTGGAGTGGCCAGAAGTCGAGAAACCTGGAATACAATTGTAACCCCCCAGAGTGGCATTACTACTTCTGCACCCCGCTACTGTCCTTATTGGTTAACCTCATGTCATCATACGTATTTATTGCAGGTTCTTCACTATGTGCATTCTCTATTCTCTAATGGTTTATTTTGTGTAATGTGCCTGGTTCACCAGCAGGTGGCAGAATAAATGCCAGAGCTACAGGTCCATAGAATGGAGCTTTCCTTCTATTCTAACACGCCCCTGTGGTGTGGTGGGCATTTTCCCACTTGCTGCAGGGTGGGAGGAGTTTAGCTTAGAGTCTGTTGCAATTTACCCCCTGCCAAGGAATGGTGTGCGGCAGGTGCACGTCCATGTTGGAGCGGCCTTTGCCCAGGCCAGCTGGAGCACCTTCAGCTCAGCTGGATATGGAGGCAGAAGCTTGGAGCCGCAGGAGCCAGGAGAGAGAGACTCCCTGGTATAGCAGAATTCTAAGTCAGACTACAAGAGAGAAGTTGCAGCACCCAGAGAAAACTAAGTTATACAGCTAGCCTGTCAGCACAGCAGAGCCATAGAGAGACAGATGTAGCAGAGAGGAGTTTGCCTGCCACAGTTCATGCCAAAGCCTGCTGGGAACCAAGACAAAGTCTGTAAACTGTTGGAGAAACGTTTATGCAGAGTAAGGGCTTGTTCACACGACCGTGTGAGGCCTGTGCTGTGGACCGCAAATTGCAGTCCGCAATGCACGGGTACCGACCATGGCCCAGCCACATGGGGATCGCGGACCCATTCGGTTGAATGGGTCCGCGATCCGTCAGTTTCGCAAAAATATAGAGCAAGTTCTATCTTTTTGCGGTGCGGAGGCACGGAACAGAACCCCAGAAAGCACTCCGTAGTGTTCCGTTCCATGCTTCCGTTCTGCACCCTTCCACATCTCCGGATTTGCGGACCCATTGAAGTGAATGGGTCCGCATCTGTAATGTGGAATGCACACGGAGCGGTGCCCATGTATTGCGGATCCGCAAATGCGGTCGGCAATACGGCAATGGGCAGCACACGTCCGTGTGAATGAGCCCTAAAGCTGTTTTCCAACTTTATCACAAGGTCTGGACTCAATTTATTTCTTCAAATACCTTGATTATTCCCCCTATTTGCTCTGTTTCGGACGACAACGCCTGGGGTCCAGTGTATCCAGGTAGGAGCACCGTGATACGTGCACCAACATTAAGGGACATTTAGGCCACCCACCACCACTCTGGCATTCCTACACCTGGGTACCATCTACTACAGTATCACTAAAAGGGGCCCTGTGCCCTTGTTGCTTCACTGCAACTGGCGTCGCGAAAACAAGTACACCTATTTCTCCTTACAAGAACCTGGCAGTGAAAAAACCTGGAATAGAATAGCTTCCAAGAACCTGGCATATAGAAAGCTAGAAGACAAATCCATTGGTATGCCTTGCAGAGGTGAAAGAATTTCTTGAAGTTTGGTTTGGGTCTGAAGTTAATGGATCAGTTGTCAGATTCAACGCACAAATAATTATGACCTGAATCGAAAGGGCTCAATAAAGTCAGGTAGGACACTCTGAGGTCTCCTAGGACGGTTTCCAACCCCTATGCATTAGTAACATCAGTATAGCTATGGGTAGAGGGATAGAGTCGGCCTGGCTAATAAAACCTCGCGCGGTCTGATTTTAACTAAAACATGATCCACAAATTAACCCTTTTTGGTAGCAGAGGCCTTCTTCTCTGTCTTCTGACCTTTAAAATGGTGACCTTCATTTTGAGAGATTCGTCTGAATCAAACTGCAAAAGATTTGGATTTGACTTGAAACAGAATTTTTGGGGAATTCAAGAAAAATTCTATTTATTTAGAAGTGATTTACTCATCTCTAGTCCCTTGCCTCGTCTATAAGGTCAATGAAATGGGACAGGTCTTAGCTGAAGCCCTCTTTCCATGGGTTGGAAATACCATCTACAAATTTACATTTTCTTTAAATGGTTAGGGTTATTTCACAATAACACATTGAGCCCCTTTTAGCGCAATCTATCCCCCGTTACTCTACACAACATTGATGCCCCCTCACCGGCTCCAGGTCTTAAAAGTATTACTGGCTCGTTTGAAGAGGTAGCCTTCATTCACGACCTCTGATGTGTCTCCATCTCCTTGATGTACCAAGTCTTCATCGGAAATCTCCTGAGGAGCATCAAGATGTGGAGAAGACACAACGGTGAGTTGAGGCAGCAGAGCACTGTATTCATGACACCAGTGACAGAAAGGGACTGCACCATTGATGAGGACAGAGAGAACATGAAGACTAGCAGATGGGAACTAGACAGGAACGGTTCTGTCTCGGGGGGAACTCACTGTGCGTTTCATGCTGACCAGCTTCTGCTCCAAGTCTCTGTGCTCACGAGCTCCTTCAAGCACTTTTTGATGGACCTGTACATACAAAGTGCAAACTGTACAAATGTACTGAGGAACGTTCAGTGACATGTGTAATAGTGTTTAGTATGTCCACTAGGTCATAAGAAACATCTCCCATACCATACACCATGACAACATATGACGTGGCCAGCGTAATGTCAGAAGTCTTGATGCTATTAAAAAGAGAAGCAATATAAAATATTGCAATTTGATACCTAATAATGGTTTTAATGGTTAACTAAAATAAATAATGGTATAAGGCGAGATTTCGAGACTCTGAGGTCCCTTCTTCAGGCCAGAAATGGAAAAAAACTCTCAAGAAGCATGGCTATACACAGGAAAGAACAGAGGTGGAGGAAAAAGTCGCAAAACACCAACAGTGGAATGGTCTTGGAGTTGTCTTCTTCTCCTTTCCCTTTGGTGATCCTGGCAACAGCATTACAGACCTCCAAGTATTAGTATTAAAGGGTCTTTTCAAAGCCCAGAGGGATAGTCGAATTTGGGAATACAAGTTTATGACTGTCTTGGATACACTTAAAGCCTGGATCACACGGGCTGATTGAGTGAGCCGATGTTGGGGAGGAAGTGTTCCCTCCCGGGAATTGCTTGCTCTCTAGTGGAGGAGACCGCGGCTATTACATGCGGTGATCTCCTCCGCAGCATGAGGGGGGCGATGGCTATGCCATCGCTTGTCCCCATACTGGCGGCAGATGGCTATTAGACAGCACAATCTGCCGCTGGCAAGCGCTGATTTTTAAGAGTGCTTAAAAGTCAGAGTTGACCGATGAACGAGCGTTCGGTGGCAGCATCACACTGCAAGATGATCGCTAACGATTGTTCATGCAAACGCCTATTAGCAATTATAGGCCGAAAAATCGTCAGGTGTAACGTGGGCTTAGCACAGGAATTAATTTGTCTCCAGGTTTTATGGCCTGCGACAACATCGGAGGAGAAGGAGGGGTCGTCTGCTCTCTAAACTCAGAGACAACCTTCACACATTTATTCCTCCACCTCTCTGTTCTTTCCTCTATGTCCATGTTTCTTTAGAGATTATTTTGTCTGAAGAAGGGACCTCAGAGTCTCGAAATCTCACCTTATAACATCATTTATTTTAGTTAACCATTAAAAGATATCAAAGTACAATATTTTATATGTAAGTAGAACGGGCACTCAGACCATAGGGGGCTGCATCAAAATGTAAATTTATTAACATAAAACTATAAAAACAAATACCATTAAAAACATATCATTCCATGTTGTTAAGATCGAATAATTAATCAAATAATCGATTGGTAGAAATGATCAATGGACAATCGAACACTAAATCGAGTAGTTAATCAAATAATCGATTGGTGGAAAACATCGAAGAGTTGGAGAAACCAAGTATAAATATAAAAGTAGAAGTATAAAAGTCCTCTAGATCTTGTTCAGTGGTGACGCGTATAACCACCTATTGCTTTGATGTAATTACCAGGGCCGGTACAAGGCAGGGGCCGAAGGAGCGGGTGCCCTGGGCGCTACAAGGAGGGGGGCGCAGGTGGGCCGGCAAGCCTGAGTGCCGCAAGGCCGCGGCCCTGGTGACAAGTGGGGGCGGCCGCGGCCGGCGGCAGGGCAGAGCAGGAGATGAGCGCTTCCATTGCGGAAGCGCTCATCTCCATAGTCATCTGTATTGCAGTCCTCAGGACTGCAATACAGATGCCTGCGCTGCGGCAGAGGAGGGAGAGGTGTGTCCCCTCCTGTTCCTCTGATAGGCTGCCGGCCTAATGCTGGCAGCCTATCAGAGGCCGGTGCAGGCGGCGCGATGACGTCATCGCGTCGCCTGACTGCCGTATAGCGAGGGACACAGACGGAAGAGGCGGCCTGCATCGCATCACATTGCTGGAGGTAAGTATAAGTTTTTTTTATTTTTTATTTTATTTATATAGGTACAATACTGGGCTGGGCTGGCACATAAGGGGGGACTACTGGGCTGGGCTGGCACATGATAAGGGGGGCTGCCTACTGGGCTGGCACATGATAAGGGGGGACTACTGGGCTGGGCTGGCACATAAGGGGGGCTACTGGGCTGGCACATGATAAGGGGGGACTACTGGGCTGGCACATGATAAGGGGGGCTACTGGCACATGATAAGGGGGGCTACTGGCACATAAGGGGGGCTACTGGCCCATAAGGGGGCTACTGGCACATAAGGGGGGCTATTGGCACATAAGGGGGGCTACTGGCCCATAAGGGGGCTATTGGCAATAAGGGGGGCTACTGGCACATGATATGGGGGGCTACTGGCACATGATATGGGGGCACTCTGGCTACTGGCACATGATATGGGGGCACTCTGGCTACTGGCACATGATATGGGGGGGGGCTCTGGCTACTGGCACATGATATGGGGGCACTCTGGCTACTGGCACATGATATGGGGGGGGGCTCTGGCTACTGGCACATGATATGGGGGGGGGCTCTGGCTACTGGCACATGATATGGGGGCATCTATGGGGGCACATCTTACTGCAGATTATTTAGGGGCATCTACTGAGGCTAAAAAGAAGATATTTTATATGGGGGGCTCTGTATAGGGGCATTTTATACTGGGACACATTATGGTGGGTACTATGGGGAAGGGGGGAGCACTATGGGGGTCATCTACGGGGGCACTGAGAAGGGGTATTTTATGTTGGCACATTATGGGAACATTAGCTCAACTGGGGGCATTACAAAGGGGTATGTTTTGCATATTATAAGGAGAATTATTACTACTGGGGGGGCATTATGGTGGGCTTTATTACTCCCCCATGGTATGACCCCCTAGTAGCAGCACCAGCCTCTCCCTGCTCTGCTATTCCTCTGCCCCTTCTCCAAATCCTTATTATGAAATCTTTCTCATTAGGATAAAGCACAACATCAGCTCCGCCGAGCCCCCGGCCAAGTGTTGAAGTGGCGTCCGAGACCCCCAAGGGCCAAGTCAAGTAACTGTAAGTTTTTATGGGGGTTCTACAAAAGAGCTATCGTGGGGCAAAGTTCATATTCGTGTTTACACACGTGTTTTAAAATGAATACTTTCAAAGTCCCACAGTCCTTTGTTCTATTGCTTTAAGTATATTCTTGTTTTGAAACAACATTGATTCTTTCTTAAAAACGGGGGGGGGGGGGGGGGGGCGCAGTTTGCCATCTTCGCCCTGGGCACCAAATGGCCTTGTCCCAGCCCTGGTAATTACCATATCAATTAGAGAATGTAGCATAGCAGGCAAGCATATGAAAGAAGAGCAGTCTCTTTGCCGTATCTTCACCACCTCCTGGTGGTCATTCGGTTGAACAGACTGCGCGCCGAGTCAGCGTGGATTTCCTTTGCCGTGCAAGCATACGCATTTCGAGGTTGCAAACCTCTTCTTCAGTGGTCATCATAATAGGCAACCTAACAACAATATTATGGATGATACAATTTAAAAAGAAACAGCGCGCTGTAATTTCAAATAGGTGACGTATCAAATCACGTGGGACGCCACGCGAGACGCCATCGAACACGTGACTTACACTCGAAGTTCCGACCTAGTGCAATACGCCAACCGAGTGTGAAGCTACACCGTACCATCGGTGCTTGCACGGCAAAGGAAATCCACGCTGACTCGGCGTGCGGTCTGTTCAACCGAATGACCACCGGGAGGTGGTGAAGATACGGTAAAGAGACTGCTCTTCTTTCATATGCTTGCCTGCTATGCTACATTCTCTAATTGATATGGTAATTACATCAAAGCAATAGGTGGTTATACGCATCACCACTGAGAACAAGATCTGGAGGACTTTTATATTTATACTTGGTTTCTCCAACTCTTCGATGTTTTCCACCAATCGATTATTTGATTAACTACTCGATTTAGTGTTCGATTGTCCATTGATCGATGGGTAGAAATGATTTATTATTCGATTTATTGTTCGATCATCTTAACATGGAATGATAGGTTTTTAATGGTATTTGTTTTTATAGTTTTATGTTGATAAATTTACATTTTGAGGCAGCCCCCTATGGTCTGAGTGCCAGTTCTACTTACATACTATCCTTGCACCTGTTTATTGGGGTAAACTTATACGGGAGCACCTGACTCCATTTGGTTTGGAGGTGAGCCGCCTGTTCATCTTTTACACAATATTTTATAGGGTTTCTCTTTTTGAGGGCATCAAGACTTCTTACTACTGGCTAACATGGAGGAACCAAACCTTTTTCTTTTTTCTGCATAATGTCAGCCAAACCTGACCTCTCCTACATCACTTCTGCTCCACCCTAGACCTGTCCAGCACAAGTGGTGCTCAATCTGACCGATCACAAGTTTGGTCCACCTGATCTGCCTCTTACCTGTGTTTCATAAGCTCTGCTCCACCTAGGACCTGCACAGTCTAGGCTCTACCTGACCTGTTCAGCATAGTCTCTGCTACACCAGACCTGTTTAATCTTTTACAATAAAACCCTTACAGGACAACAAGGTTGTTAGGTCCCGGGTGACTAGCCTTCATGAAACCCCCACCCCTCCATTGGACTCACCTGTGCAGCAAGGCTCTTCCGATAGTCATCCAGGTTTTGCAGCACGGTGTGACTCTGCGCCAAAAAACAGGCCTGAGCATCAAGCAGCTGCAGCATCTGGCAAAGAAGCAGTAGACATTAGTGCAGAATCTAAAGACATCACCTCTGAAGTGGGAAATGTCCTCTTGAATGAAGTCCACTGAACCCCTATCTGCGCTGACCACCAGTCACAACCCCCCAAACCCCTAACCAGTCCCACCATCATCTCTGAAGGATCTATGAATATCACAGTAATGGGGTGTGATCCCTTCACCACTACCATATTGCAGACCAGTTAGGGTGTATAGGGAATACTCTGTCTCCCTCTGTTATGTAGGGATCAGTCATGGAATCAAGAAGATCACCCACCTCTTCTACACTTCTGTCCTCTCTACGTGAACTCTGTCCTGGTTTCCCATACACATTACCAAATCTCCCAAAAACTCACAAACTCCAGGATGTCAAATTTCTTCTTCCCTTGGATGACATTGATCTAAAAGAGAAAAGAGGTGAATGGTGATGTCGTGGCGAGATTGTGGCGTGATATAAGCCTGGTATCACAGATGGGGTCATATCGATATCATCATGGAGTGATATAAGCCTGGGACCACAGATATGGCCATAGCGGTCTCATCGTGGAGTGATATAAGCCTGGTATCACAGATGTGGCCATAGCGGTCTCATCGTGGAGTGATATAAGCCTGGTATCACAGATGTGGCCATAGCGGTCTCATCGTGGAGGCATATAAACCTGGTATCACAGATGTGGTCATATCGATATCATCATGGAGTGATATAAGCCTGGTATCACAGATATGGCCATATCTGTCTCATCATGGAGTGATATAAGCCTGGTATCACAGATGTGGCCATAGCAGTCTCATCATGGAGTGATATAAGCCTGGTATCACAGATGTGGCCATAGCGGTCTCATCGTGGAGGCATATAAACCTGGGACCACAGAGGTGACCATAGCAGTCTCATCGTGGAGGCATATAAACCTGGGACCACAGAGGTGACCATAGCAGTCTCATCGTGGAGGCATATAAACCTGGGACCACAGAGGTGACCATAGCGGTCTCATCGTGGAGGCATATAAACCTGGGACCACAGAGGTGACCATAGCGGTCTCATCGTGGAGGCATATAAGCCTGGTATCACAGATGTGGCCATAGCGGTCTCATCGTGGAGGCATATAAACCTGGGACCACAGAGGTGACCATAGCGGTCTCATCGTGGAGGCATATAAACCTGGGACCACAGAGGTGACCATAGCGGTCTCATCGTGGAGGCATATAAACCTGGGACCACAGAGGTGACCATAGCGGTCTCATCGTGGAGGCATATAAACCTGGGACCACAGAGGTGACCATAGCGGTCTCATCGTGGAGGCATATAAACCTGGGACCACAGAGGTGACCATAGCGGTCTCATCGTGGAGGCATATAAACCTGGGACCACAGATGTGGCCATAGCGGTCTCATCGTGGAGGCATATAAACCTGGGACCACAGATGTGGCCATAGCGGTCTCATCGTGGAGGCATATAAACCTGGGACCACAGAGGTGACCATAGCGGTCTCATCGTGGAGGCATATAAACCTGGGACCACAGATGTGGCCATAGCGGTCTCTTCGTGGAGGCATATAAACCTGGGACCACAGATGTGAAGGTTATGTCTTCTAACCTGCAATGTGTAGTCCAGGACTCGTTCTCGGAACGCTTTACGAGATGCCTGCACTGCCGATGACGCTTCCTGCACCTCTTGCACCTTTTTGCGAGACAATTCTGCATTGTGATTCAGTGCACTTTCCAATCCTTCCCTGCAACGCTCCAACTCCTTGCGACTGTCTCGAAATGATCGCAAGTCTCTGAGAAGTGATACAGACATATATTGACTGGAGCTTAAGGAAACATGACAGGACAGAGAGAGGCGATCACACTGGGAGCACATGGGGGAGAACGCAACTCATAGAAAGAGACCTTCAGTTGAGCTCTGGGTGCAGCATGTCTCATTCCACAAGAAATCAGAATTGTGACAGAAGTCCAGAACATAAGACCGCGACATCTCTCAGCCAAGTCCATATCTGTAGACACACAGAAGTGCCCCCCCATTGTCCACCTGTAGTGAAGCCTCCTGCGGTCACACAAATAATGAAGTCACCAGCCATCAACACCAGTCACATAATATGATCCATACAGAGGTCACCGCCTGGAGACCTTGTTGTTCTGACCATGGTGAGAAGACAAGGCACAAAGAAAACAACCACAGGCAGGGGGCAAACTATAGGGCACTACCCAGGCCCTGAAGTCTCAGGAGCCCTCAATTCTCCATGACGAGCTTAGTACTATGACTGGTAGTAGATGAGGTGCCCTGTCTTAGAGCTTTTATTGGAGCTCATGATCTTCACAAGGGTAAAACTATGGAAGCCTCACTCTTTAAGAAGATGCTGCAGTTTCTGTCTGAAGCTTAGCTGGATGGAGTCCAGGAGTTCCTGCAGGAACAGTATGGAGAGCAGTTAGGAGAGGAAAACATTATAGGAAAAAGATTCAGATGAAGAAGAATCAGAGGAGAGAGAGGAGCCGTTTTACCAGGTGATTGTCGGTGATTCTATTCAATCCCTCAGAGAACTTGTCCAGACATTCCTGTTCCAAGAAACATCAAAAGAAGTCACAACAGAGAAGTAAAGAGGTCCGAGATTATTATGTCACATCACCTAGCACTATGGCCCTCACGGCATCATCCTGATCCAAAACCATGGTCCTCACAACATCATCGCACAGCCACGTCTACAGGCATCGCACAGCCACGTCTACAGGCATCGCACAGCCACGTCTACAGGCATCGCACAGCCACGTCTACAGGCATCGCACAGCCACGTCTACAGGCATCGCACAGCCACGTCTACAGGCATCGCACAGCCACGTCTACAGGCATCGCACAGCCACGTCTACAGGCATCGCACAGCCACGTCTACAGGCATCGCACAGCCACGTCTACAGGCATCGCACAGCCACGTCTACAGGCATCGCACAGCCACGTCTACAGGCATCGCACAGCCACGTCTACAGGCATCGCACAGCCACGTCTACAGGCATCGCACAGCCACGTCCATAGGCATCCCCCAGTCAGGTGTATAAATATATGCTTGGACTTTATTTACTTAGTGATGTCAGTAATAGCAGTGGGTGGAGTGGTATACTGGTGGAGTGGTATACTGGTGGAGTGGTATACTGGTGGAGTGGACTTTATTTACATAGTGATGTCAGAAATAGCAGTGGGTGGAGTGGTATACTGGTGGAGTGGACTTTATTTACTTAGTGATGTTAGTAATAGCAGTGGGTGGAGTGGTATACTGGTGGAGTGGTATACTGGTGGAGTGGACTTTATTTACATAGTGATGTCAGAAATAGCAGTGGGTGGAGTGGTATACTGGTGGAGTGGTATACTGGTGGAGTGGACTTTATTTACTTAGTGTTGTCAGTAATAGCAGTGGGTGGAGTGGTATACTGGTGGAGTGGTATACTGGTGGAGTGGGCTTTATTTACATAGTGATGTCAGAAATAACACTAGAGTAAAGCACCGCCAGCATTCAAAAGTGACCAAAACATCAGCCAGGAAGCATAGGAACTGAGAAGTGGTCTGTGGTCACCACCTGCAGAACCACTCCTTTATTGGGGGTGTCTTGCTAATTGCCTATAATTTCCACCTGTTGTCTATCCCATGTGAAATTGATTGTCACTCAGTGTTGCTTCCTAAGTGGACAGTTTGATTTCACAGAAGTGTGATTGACTTGGAGTTACATTGTGTTGTTTAAGTGTTCCCTTTATTTTTTTGAGCAGTGTATATAAAAACCATCAATAATGTCGGTTTGTGCTGTTGAGGTGGACACAGAAGACCCTTAGAGTTTTTGCCCCTCAATCTTTTCTGCATTTTCCATACGAGCACCTGGATCTGAATCCTTATTCCTAATGACCTGCAGTTATAGTACAGCCAGCGAGGTATTCAATAAATGTATCTGCATGGCGCCACCTGCTGCCTGGTTATCTTCTTATTTCCCTGTCCACCTCGCTGAAGTGGACGCACATGCTCAGTTTCATCCTTTAGAGGGGACCAGTCATCGGGATTTTGTGTATAGAGCTGAGGCCACGGGTTGCTAGATGGCCGCTAGCACATCCACAATACCCAGTCCCCATAGCTCTGTGTGCTTTTATTGTGTAAGAAAAACGATTTGAAACATATGCAAATTACCCTGAGAAGAGTCCTGTCCCTGACTCCTCTCACCTACAGGACTCATCTCAGGGTAATTTGCATATGGATCAAATCAGTTGTTTTTTACACAATAAAAGCACACAGAGCTATGGGGACTGGGTATTGCGGATGTGCTAGCAGCCATCTAGCAACCCATGTCCTCAGCTCTATACACAGAATCCCGGTGACAGGTTCCCTTTAACTGTCTCCTGAGCTGTGATAAGGAGAAAGTTGCAGCAGAAAGGACATTCCCCTGAGAAAGGACACGTCCTTAGCTGACAGATTGATATAAATCTTGTAGAGAAATTGAAGCAATGAATGTGGAGATCTCTGGATCCATGTGAGGTCCAGGGCTGGTTCTGGCTTTGTTATAAAGAGACCGTCATGTCTTATATGTCTGATTTTCAGTTTTTTACATGGGATAAGCCCTTTAAAGGCTTATAAGATGTCACATCGAGGGAGGGAGACACTTACTTTCAACATGGAGTCTTCTTGTGAGTGGAAGGATAATTCCTGCAGAGCACAAACAAATTGTCGGTTGGAAGCGCAGTACTGCCGTCCACCATCCATGGCGTGAGCGCAGAGCTTAACCAGCTGTAGACAGAGAAGACAAGTGAGTGTGAGCTCCCGGGCCCCATTCCTGATACATTGCTTGCATGGTATGTTGGTGATGTGACCCATCCTCTCCCATTAAGGACACTGGAAATATCTAAGGGAAGCCTTAGAAGATGTTCTGCACATTGCTCATTCTATGGCTCTGCCCAGTGACCATAGTGAACTGGGGTGTGAATGGACACTTAGTCAGGAGACCAGCCCAGAGTTTTATGCAAGAATAGTTTGACACAAGAATGGTTAACTCGGCGAGTTAGATTGGTAAGCTCCCGGTCTCAAGGGCTGTTGTTTCAGGTTTGAATTGTGGCGCCAAATGAATTGTTTGTTCCATGCGGTCTCGGTATCACCAATGGCGTGGTTGGTTAACTTGACAATTCCTTATTCTTATGGCGATATCCAGGCCTCACCGGAGTTACAGTATCCTTTCTTTCCTTAGGGGGGGGGATTCACACCAGACGCGTTTCGGGGATTTTAAAGCATTGACCCCTTCCCTCAGTGGTACCGAGACCGCATGGAACAAACAATTCATTTGGCGCCACAATTCAAACCTGAAACAACAGCCCTTGAGACCGGGAGCTTACCAATCTAACTCGCCGAGTCGAGGGCTCACCGTCCAGCTTAAAGACCTCCGGGTAAGAGTACATATATCCTACATAAGCGATCGCTCGGTTTCAATCACAGCGGGACGCCGCTGCACGTATTGGCAGTTACTACATTGTCTGCTGAATCATTGAAAGTCACACTTGCTTGGAACTTTGGCTATTACACGCATATGCTTCTGATACAAATTGTAAGCTTACCAACTCACAGCTTGCGATCATCTATAATATGAGAACTCTGGAATCAATCATCGATTGATGCATATTAGAGACTGATCATAATCTGGAATTATCCGAGCATTCACCTCCTCAATATTTTTTATGTGAAGAAACATACCAAACGAATACCAGTGAATATTAATATTTATTCGAATATTATTGAATATTTGAAAATTGGAATATTTTACCGTAAATTGGGATCTATATTTATGCTGATTGTAATTCAATAATTTTAAATAATAATTTTTTAGGATTGTCACCCCATTTTTATTTGCTGCTATCGTAGAAAAACCGTGTATTTGTTTTACATTGTCAATTTATTGTATTTAATATGTATTAAAGATCCCTTTGCTTAAGAGAGTGCCCCACTTCCATTTTTTTATAGGATACAACAAGTGGTACTGATCCAGAAAACTCAGGGGTACACAACCCTACCAGTTACCCCAAATCAACATTAACCTTCTCTAGACGACTCTCCAGATCGAAAACTTCTGTCTCCACCATCTCCATGGCCGCTCTGCAAGACAAAAGCACAAAAGAACATCCAGATATGAGCAGATAAGAGGCCATCTCCATCTCCTTTAGGTTCCTCTGAGTTCTTATATGTGAAACCCAAAAACCCACTTGTATCTTATGATCCACACATTTATATGTTCTGGGTGATTACATAAATAAGAGCTTCTGTTCCTGTGTGGAGTAGTCAACTTATCATGAATGACTTCTCCAGACCATTTATGGTGTAACAGGATGTAGAAACACAACCCTCCAAGTAGATCAAGGAACCCATGGCCCACATAGAAAACACAATACATATAATAATATCCTCCTGCTGCTTGAAAGTGACATCTGTAATGACAGTGGGTGAGGAATCTCTGTGTCAACCAAAAGATTTGACTTTGGGCCAATCCTAACAGCGTAATCATGGCAGTTCTTTGTTTTTCACCCTTTAACTTTTATACAGATACCTGGACTTCGCTGCAGAGGAGCCACCAGGCCACCAGTAGTCTCTGTGCGAATGACAGCTCACCCATCGGGGTCGGAGACACCGGTGAGGAGCACTGAGGGGTCAGGCATAATCATAGTCAAGGACATGCCTAGGTCATGTGCTATACAGTAAATGGTCTGAGGTCAGGGCAGGCAGAGTATGTGCTATACAGTAAATGGTCTGAGGTCAGGGCAGGCAGAGTATGTGCTATACAGGAAATGGTCTGAGGTCAGGGCAGGCAGAGTATGTGCTATACAGTAAATGGTCTGAGGTCAGGGCAGGCAGAGTATGTGCTATACAGGAAATGGTCTGAGGTCAGGGCAGGCAGAGTATGTGCTATACAGTAAATGGTCTGAGGTCAGGGCAGGCAGAGTATGTGCTATACAGTAAATGGTCTGAGGTCAGGGCAGGCAGAGTATGTGCTATACAGTAAATGGTCTGAGGTCAGGGTTAGGGTTAATATGTGTTAATACAGGTCGGGCAAAGGTTATATCAAGAAGCTGATGGTCAAAATCCAGTAGTCAAGCAGAGGTCAGTACACAGGCAGACAATGGAGACTGTACACCTTTTCAGGAACTTAGCAAGCTATGGAGTTTACTGCTCAGGCACTCTCCCACAGTGGAAGGTACCAAAAATACCCCAGGGTTGCCAGCAATTGACTAGTTAAGATTAGGGTGCACAAACTACTCCCTTAAGATCTGGAGGGAGCACACATTGACCCTAAGAGCAGACGAGGAGAGGTTATGCTGGCAAGCAGTTGGCAGCCTACGAGAGGGAACAGAGCATAACCTTCAGCCGGGTCCTCCAAGAAGACAGAGTGAGGTAGGTGTGGGCCGACACTAACAATGTAACCTCACCCCCACCCCCGAATCTATACCTGCTCTATAGAGGTTTTATATCCAGTGAGCCAGTCCCGAATATTGACGCATGTCCCAGGTGTTCAGTAGGAACAATACAGTGAGATCATCATTATTTATGGGAACACTTCCGGGGACCTCATCCTAGGCGGGGGCACTTATGGGAACTTTCTACTGTGTGGCGAGGCACTAAGGGGGCATTCTTATGTGGGGGAGGCATGACTTATGCTGGATCTCTGATCATCAGCCAGTTAGGGTAACCCTAACCGCCTGCTTGTTAGAGGAAGTGAAGCATTAGATGCGGCAATCGCCTCCACAGTATGAGGACAAGTGGTGGCTACTGCAAGCATTACTGTGCTGCTGTTGGCGCTCATACAGACCGATTATTTCTGGGCAGCAGATCACAGTTCACACAGCGCTATCTGCTGCCCAGAAATGTAGGTGTCCTCATGGTTTCACTCATTTATCAGGTGATCTGTGGGATCTTTAGATGGGTCAATTATCAGGAACAGGTGTTCGTAGGAACTATCACTCCCAATAATTGTCCCGAACATCTGCCTGTGTAAACCCAGCACGAATGTAAAAAACAATGCTGATATTTTCCCTCTTGGGCTTTTCAAAGAATGGGAGCGTGTCCTCTGTAGAGATGAGATCTAGACAACAAGGACCAGTGTCAGGGATATGGTACTGTGCCACGGCCGCCCCCACACCTCAGTCTTGGGCCACGGCCGCCCCCACACCTCAGTCTTGTGCCACGGCCGCCCCCACACCTCAGTCTTAGGCCACGGGTGCCTCAGTCTTCGGCCACCAGACATTGCCTTCATATATTCAGAGCTGTTCCCAACCAGTTATCAGCGGCACCACCAGGGGTGCACCGAGCCTTTCTGCTGCCTGAGGTGAAAACTGAAACGGCGCCCCCCACCAATGCCAATTTCTTTACCTAACCACTTTGCCGCAATGAAAGCGCTCATTGCCCATGGCCGTTCCGCTGCCCCCCTCTTGCCCCTATCTAGTGCCTGACCTGGCCTCATTGGTGGTGCACCCCTGGGCACCACCTATCACCACTGTCCCACCATCTGTTGGTGGTTGTAGTTCCTCCTGTAGAGTAGTGTAAATCTCTATTGATGCAGTGATCCAAGGATTCTCGGGCCGATGAGGGGGCGCCCTCGGGTAACTCAGGGGAGCATGGTGATGATAGCCCCTCCAGTCATCCTGGAATGGTCACATGATTATGACAACCAATGATATGTCACCGTCCAGAGAAGCTGCACGGCGTCCAATACTTCAATGCATAACACAAGAGAACAAGACAGAGGGCAATGAGAAAGTATTCCCGCCCTCTCAGATTCAGGTACGTGTGTGGACCGTGGCTTCAGAGGTCTCTTCAGTCACATGTGGACCCTTCATGTGCATCTTCTGAACAGATGCGCTGATCTTCTGTGGAGAGTCCATTGGTCCAGTGCACAAGTTAAGATCCATATCGGTCCTGAGCTCCCCCCCATGGGTGACTGGTGCATACTGGATCTACAGCACATATAATGGGACCCACATGGTCCATAGAGCTCCACTTCTCCCCCTCCATCCATAGAATTCTCCGGTTCCTCCAGAGCCGAGCAGGGGTTGTAGTGCCTTCATCACTCTCATCATTGTGAGGTCCCGAGCACTCAGCTCTGTCGTTTCTTGGAGGAGACATCTCTTTATGTTTGCATTAAGTTTGACTCATCATCTGCTCCACATCTTCTGAATGAGGTTCTATGGAGTCCATGGGCTCAGGAGTGGTCATGCCCCCCGAAAACTGAGAGACTTCAACTACTTTCATTACATCTTGTAGAAACCTGGATGAGACACCTTCCTCCCCCTGGTGAGACGGAGGTACCAGGCTTGAGGGTGCACTTACATTTGCACAAGGATTATACGGGGGTGTTAATAACTTTTTTCTGTGTTCCGTCAGAAGGGGGTGAAACATTTTGATGTCTGCATGTAGGGGTGAGGGGCAACCGTGTTGAGACATTCGTAGTTTCCTCTTCTCACTTCCTGCCGCACAGCGGTGACATCGGGGGGGTATCCGGGATGCGCACCTTGTACACGAAGCCAGACGTTAACCCCTCACCTACCAGACCCGGACCATCAGCATGACATTAACCCTTTATACTCCAGAGCCAGACCATCGGCATGACCAATAACCGGGCATTTGTCAGACCCTGGGCATCAGTATGACTAACCCTATACCCACCGGAACATGGCACAAATACCCTGCACAGCATTAACCCTCGCAGCCACTTTCAGTTTCCATCTGCTGATATGTACATACACATCTACCCAGTGATATTATATATATATACACATACATATCTACCCAGTGATATACACATACACATCTACCCAGTGATATTATATATATATATATATATATATATATATATATATACATATATACACATACACATCTACCCAGTGATATTATATATACACATACATATCTACCCAGTGATAATATATATATATATATATATATATATACACACACATACACATCTACCCAGTGATATTATATATATATACACATACATATCTACCCAGTGATATTTATGTGTATATATAATCACTGGGTAGATATGTGTATATATATATATAATATCACTGGGTAGATATGTGTGTATATATATATGTATATTATCACTGTAGATATGTGTGTGTATATATATGTATATTATCACTGTAGATATGTGTGTATATATATATATATATATATATATATATATATATATATATATATACACATACACACTG